>NC_068446.1:10272413-10462892 GCF_023373465.1 Oncorhynchus keta
GCCACACAGACTGAGGCCACAGAAAATGCACAAAAAGAGGGTGAAGGAGAGAGAATGCTCACAGAGTCACAAGTGCGCCCAAAAAGGGATGTGAAGCCGCCAGAGTGGCTGAAATACTAGGTTACGTGAAGAGAAAACATACTGTTGGGGACCATACCCAGCAAAAAGAGACTTTACCTAAGTTAATGTTCATACTGTGTGATGTAATGCTTTCATACTGTTTCAGGATGGGAAGTAGCATGTTAGAGAATAATACTTGTTTCCAAATTGCATTTCAGTTATGCTTCAGTGGTTATGCATGTTGAGTTCTTGTTCATGGGAGAGGGGAAGATGTAGTAGGATGTCCCTTGGGGGTATCCGTACCTATGTATGACATGCGAGGGTTAGGTTAGTAAACATGCTGGAGCTAGAACCTCGTTGCTGTGTGTCCTTATTTTAGATAACACTACAAAACACTGCACCATACACTATGCATCTCAGTCATCAGAATGATTGTGGATTGTTGCAGATGCATCATGGTTTTCGAACTCAATTTGCTACGGCCATTGTTAAAATTGGTTTCATGAGAATCACCCATCTACCACACTGCTGCTAACATCAACCCTCTCCACCAGACTGCTGCTATTGAGGAGGAGCAGTGTAGCGTCAACCCTCATCCAACAGTCAACAAGTCTGAGTGACAAGATTTGTCTACATATTTTGCCATATCCACATAAAAACAAAAGAGAAATCGGAAAGTAAAGTATGTAACTGCTGACATGCACACTTCTAACTTTTAAGGACCATATCAACCGAGGCCAAATATATAGTCTTTAATAAAGTGATCCTTTAAGGGACAAAAAAAAAGAAAACATTTCAACTCATCAACTAAACCTAATGACTAAATGTGTAACTGTCATTATTTCATGGGATTTCCTTCCAAACAAAAAGGAGTAAACAACAACACTTGCCCTGTGGCAACTAGAAGGTTCCAGGTTTAATGGGAATGGTCTAATATACTGCAGATGCCTGGTTCCCTGGAGACGTGATCTTCACTTCCTTATCACCTCTAGAGACTGTCGGCTTGCTTGCTTGCTCATTGGTCACACACACACCTTCTCTATCTCACTCTCACAAACTGTGGCTTGTATTTTCCTCACTTTGCAGGTAGAAAAAAAAACCTCACACATTAGCTAGGTTTCCATCCAAAACAAAAACAATACGCGCATTTTCACACCTGAGATGTCTTCCCATCAAATTGACTTCTTGCTGACAAAATGCTGTGCGTGATAAAAGTAGAGCACATAAAAAACTGTGCAATATAATTCCCATGCACAGAATATAAAATACAAGTTAAATGGGTTTCTATCGCGTTCAACTCGACTGATGATTTTGTCACAAAAAAAATGTAACTTTATACAGTGAATGAGCCCACTCAAATTGGCAGGTGGCCTCTAGCCAACAGCTGGCAGACACAGTGCGGGTATAGACTACATGATGAGATTATTTTGGTGAAAAGTATTTTTTTATTTGTCAAACCAAGCATCGATCATTATTTCACCAGAATAAGACCCTCGATATTTATTGGAAAGGAGTATCAAAGCTCATTACTTTGCACTTTCGCCACCCTGTGAAGTTCATGATAACATGTTTCATCTCTAGCCTAATAAACTGCATGCTTTCCCCGAGTCGTAGTGCGAGGACCACACAACATAGTTTGGTTCGATAATTAATTTTAAAGACAAAAAGATCCCACCTTGTCTGGCGTATTTTGTTTTGTCAACATTTGGTAAGTTTACAGACAAATTAGCTGTTTCCGTCAGGCCTGTCGTGACATGCACTTTACTCGCACAATAAGGTTGGATGGAAACCTGGTTTGTGTCCCAATTACCTTGACCATCTTCCTCTCTCTGCCTCCTTCCGGGGTTTAAGAAGGTTGGTGCGGGCATTGAAGAAAACACCGGAGCCTTCCACTGCACAGAGAGAATATTTTTAAAAGTTCTAATACGATCTAGATCTATTAATAAATGTTACCTTTATTTTACCAGATATTTTTTTTCAACAATAATTGACACCGGTAACTTGCCTATGTAGTCTGAACGTTTAACCTAATGACTCCAGAACCAATACAATTTAATCAGAATTCCTTCTGGGGTTGAATGATTTACTGTTTTAAGGTTTTCTTCCGACAAGGATTCAAGAACTCCCACTTTTGTAATCTCGAATATGAAGGAAAACTTGAAGCTTTATTAACTTTTACTTAAGCGAAAAAAGCCCCTGCCTGGCTGCCTGTCATTAGCAGTCATCATAACAACCTTGGCACTCCACTAATCCACCTCCCACTGGAGCCTGGATGAGGAGCTGCAGGACACCTTTAATTTGACTCTCAGGGACCAGTAACATCCTTATCCACTCCTTCTTTACTCCATCTATTTTCCTTCTTCCTTGTCAATCTCCTCTCTTCCTTCTTACCCTATTTTCCTCCTTGTTGTTGTCACCCCTGATTCCTCCTTGATCACTTACTACCCTGTCCCTTTCCTCCTCTCCCTGGCATCCATAGACAAAAACAGGGATTGGCTCGACTGACCAATCACAGGGCAGCATGGTGGAGGTAAGCAAACAGAGGCTAACTGTCTGCATCCCAACCAGTATAAGACATGTCCTGGAGACCACACATTTGCCATGTCGAGGAGAAGAGATAATGGGGAGATGGGGAAGAGGGTATAGGGGGGCTGAAGGCTTTGATGTCCCATTTAGATCACACTTGACAGGCTATATAAGGACTGAAGTAAAGATAGAGACAGCGGAGGGTATGGAATAAGACCATGAGATAGAGATCATGTTGATGGGTTTCTCTGTCTATTAATGATGGAAAATCTACATTATGTGTGTTGTCATTCCAGTGTTTCACCAGTGAAGGTCAAAGTGTGTGTGTCAGTTTTGCTCACCTAGGTTAGGAGAGGTGGTTGCAGAGGTCCAATGCAGATAATCTTTCTATCAGGAGAAAAACATGGGATTATCTAACAGTGGAAAAAACTGACCAGGATAAATTGGAGAGAGAGAGAGAACATTTTTACTGATTGCAAAGCACATGACATTGGCCAAATCAGTTCAATAATTGTCTCTAGTCTAGACACATTGTTTTATTGGTTAGAAGTGCTCTGTGACTGTGTAGAGTGAGCATGCATGCGGGAAGAGATCATTAGAACACATACCGTGGGGAATAGCACAAGGACGCTGTCATTGGCGCCCATTCAAATAACCTGGTATAAGTGTAATGCTCCGGGTGTCGTGGGTGTGGAGTCAAATGCAGGAGACAGAGTTCAATGCTGTGCGTCTTTTACTAGCACCAACGCACCACAGGGTGCTCACAAAAGTAACGTTCCCAAACACAGGGGAAAAAATACAATGGAAAAATCACGACTAGGCACTAAACACGTACCTCTACAACAGAGCCGAAGGTTACAATGAAATAATCCCGCACAACAACCAGGCTGTCTAATAAAGACAAACTAATTAAACATGAACAGGTGCTACCACTAAACATACAAGGAGGGAGAGGAAAAACAATCAGTGGCAGCTAATAGGCCGGTGATGACGACCGCCGAGCGCCACCCGCCCGGGAAGGGGAAACACCCTCGGTCGGACTCGTGACAGTACCCCCCCCCCTGACAATCCCTCAACATGGATGGATCCAAGATGTCCCCCACCGGTACCCAGCACCTCTCCTCCGGACCGTACCCCTCCCAGTCCACGAGGTACTGCAGGCCCCTCACCCGGCGTCTTGAGTCCAGAATGGCCCGGATCGTGTACGCCGGGGTCCCCTCGATGTCCAGAGGGGGGGGAGGGACCTCCGGTACCTCACTGTCCTGCAGGGGACCAGCTACCACCGGCCTGAGGAGAGACACATGAAACGAGGGGTTAATACGATAATAGGAAGGGAGTTGTAATCGATAACACACCTCGTTTATTCTCCTCAGGCTCCCGCAGCGCGCCGACACTGGCCTCGAGGTCGCCCCGGAGGACGAGGTGCAGGGCGATCCGGATGGAGGCGATGGAAATCCCTCAACATGGATGGATCCAAGATGTCCCCCACCGGTACCCAGCACCTCTCCTCCGGACCGTACCCCTCCCAGTCCACGAGGTACTGCAGGCCCCTCACCCGGCATCTTGAGTCCAGAATGGCCCGGATCGTGTACGCCGGGGTCCCCTCGATGTCCAGAGGGGGGGAGGGACCTCCGGTACCTCACTGTCCTGCAGGGGACCAGCTATCACCGGCCTGAGGAGAGACACATGAAACGAGGGGTTAATACGATAATAGGAAGGGAGTTGTAATCAATAACACACCTCGTTTATTCTCCTCAGGACTTTAAAGGGCCCTACACACTGCGGACCCAGCTTCCGGCAGGGCAAGCGGAGAGGTAGGTTTCTGGTCGAGAGCCAGACCCTGTCCCCCGGTACAAACACGGGGGCCTCACTGCGGTGGCGGTCAGCACTCCTCTTCTGCCGTCCACTCGCTTGTCGTAGAGATTCCTGGACGGCCCTCCAGGTCTCCTTGGAGCGCTGTACCCATTCCTCCACCGCAGGAGCCTCGGTCTGGCTCGGATTCCATGGTGCCAGGACCGGCTGGTATCCCAACACACACTGAAAAGGGGACACGTTAGTAGAGGAGTGGCGTAGTGAGTTCTGAGCCATTTCAGCCCAGGGAATGTATCGTGTCCACTCCCCTGGCCGATCCTGGCAATACGACCGCAGAAACCTACCCACCTCCTGGTTCATTCTCTCCACCTGCCCATTACTCTCGGGGTGATAACCGGAGGTCAGGCTGACAGAGACCCCCAAGCGTTCTATGAACGCTCTCCATACCCGAGACGTGAATTGGGGGCCCCGATCAGAAACGATGTCCTCCGGCACCCCGTAGTGCCGAAAGACATGGGTAAATAATGCCTCCGCAGTCTGCAGGGCTGTAGGGATACCGGGCAACGGGAGGAGACGGCAGGACTTAGAAAACCGATCCACAATCACTAGAACCGCGGTGTTCCCCTGAGACGGCGGAAGATCGGTCAGGAAATCTATGGACAGATGTGACCATGGCCGCTGTGGAACGGGGAGGGGTTGTAGCTTCCCTCTAGGAAGGTGCCTAGGAGCCTTACTCTGAGCGCACACTGAGCAAGAGGAGACATAACCCTTAACGTCCTTAACCAACATAGGCCACCAATACCTCCCCTGAAGGCTCCCCACTGTCCTCGTCACCCCAGGGTGACCCGAGGAGGGTAGGACGTGAGCCCACCGAATCAGTTTGTCCCGAACACCAAGCGGCACGTACCTTCGCCCCGCTGGACACTGAGGAGGCGCGGGTTCAGCCCGTAACGCCCGCTCGATGTCCGAGTCCACCTCCCATACCACTGGGGCTACCAGCTTTGAGGCGGGAAGGATGGGAGTAGGTTCGGTGGACCCATCCTCGGTGTCGTAAAGGCGGGACAGTGCGTCAGCCTTCACGTTCTGGGAGCCCGGTCTATAAGACAAAGTAGACCGGAACCGGGTGGAGAATATGGCCCACCTTGCCTGACGTGGGTTAAGTCTCCTAGCTGCCCGAATATACTCCAGATTCTGGTGGTCGGTCCAGATGAGAAAAGGGTGCTTAGCCCCCTCAAGCCAGTGTCTCCACACCTTCAGAGCTCTAACCACCGCTAGCAACTCCCGGTCCCCCACATCATAGTTACGCTCCGCTGGGCTGAGCTTCCTTGAGAAGAAAGCGCAGGGGCGGAGTTTTGGTGGCGTACCCGAGCGCTGTGATAGCACGGCACCCACCCCAGCCTCGGACGCGTCCACCTCCACTATGAATGCTAGAGAGGGGTCCGGATGCGCCAACACGGGCGCATCAGTGAACAGCGCCTTCAACTTGTTGAATGTTCTGTCCGCCTGTGCTGACCACTGCAACCGCACCGGGCCCCCCTTCAGCAGTGAGGTAATGGGAGCCGCTATCTGGCCAAAACCCCGGATAAACCTCCGGTAGTAGTTGGCAAAACCCAAAAACTGCTGCACCTCCTTTACCGTGGTTGGAGTCGGCCAATTACGCACGGCCCTAATGCGGTCACCCTCCATCACCACCCCCGAGGTGGAAATGCGATATCCCAGAAAAGAGACGGCTCGTTTAGAGAACACGCATTTCTCAGCCTTGACGTATAGGTCATGCTCCAGCAGTCTACCAAGCACTTTGCGCACCAGAGACACATGCGCGGTGTGAGTGGCCGAGTAGATCAGAATGTCATCGATATAAACAACCACTCCCTGCCCGCACAGGTCCCTGAGAATCTCGTCTACAAAGGATTGGAAAACGGCTGGAGCATTCTTTAACCCATACGGCATGACGAGGTACTCATAGTGGCCGGATGTAGTACTAAATGCGGTTTTCCACTCGTCTCCCTTCCGAATACGCACCAGACTATACGCGCTCCTGAGATCCAGTTTTGTGAAGAACTGCGCTCCGTGGAACGATTCCACCGCCGTAGCGATGAGAGGTAGAGGGTGGACCCACTGTGATGGCGTTTAGACCTCTATAATCGATACACGGACGCAAACCTCCCTCCTTTTTCCTCACAAAAAAGAAACTCGAGGAGACGGGTGAAATGGAGGGCGGAATGTACCCCTGTCCCAGCGACTCCGTGACATATGTCTCCATTGCCAACGTTTCCTCCTGGGACAGCGGGTACACATGACTCTTGGGAAGCGCAGCGTCCACCTGGAGATCTATCGTACAATCCCTTCCCGGTCGATAAGGTGGTAATTTAGTCGCTTTCACTTTACTGAAAGCGATTGCCAAATCGGCATACTCGGGGGGAATGCACACCGTGGAACCCTGGTCTGGACTCTCCACCGACGTGGCACCGATGGAAACTCCCAAACACCTTCCAGAACACTCCTCTGACCACCCCTGGAGAACCCCCTGTCTCCACGAAATTTTAGGATTGTGCCGGGCCAGCCAGGGAGTCCCCAGCACCACTGGAAACGCAGGCGAATCAATAATAAAAAAATTGATACGCTCCCTATGATTCCCCTGCGTCACCATGTCCAGTGGGACCGTGGTCTCCTGACCATCCCTGACCCTAATGGCCGGCTATCTAGGGAGTGCACGGGGAAAGGAGAATCTATCGGCACCAGCGGAACCCCTAACTTAAGGGCGAGTCCGCGATCCATAAAGTTCCCAGCTGCGCCTGAATCGACTAGCGCCCTATGCTGGGAAGAGGGAAAAAAGTGAAGGAAAGAGATTAAGACAAACATATGGCCAACAAGGCGTTCTGGGTGAGTTTGATGCTGACTCACCTGGGGTGACCGAGAAGCGTTCCGCCTGCCATCTCTACTCCCAGACGGACCCCCCCAGCACCGATCAGACGTGTGCCCTCTCCGACCACAGTTGGTGCAGGGAAGGCCACCTCCTCCGGTACCCTCGGCGTAGCCCCTCCCAACTCCATGGGAATGGGAGCGGAGGGGCTGGGTGGTGGAACGCACAGAACCCTCTCTGAACGCCCGCGGGCAGCCAGCAGATTATCCAGTCGAATGGACATGTCGATCAGCTGATCCAGTGACAGAGTGGTGTCCCGACACGCTAACTCCCGGCGGACGTCCTCTCGGAGACTACACCTGTAGTGGTCCATAAGGGCCCTGTCGTTCCACCCAGATCCGGCTGCCAAGGTCCGGAACTCCAGCGCGTAATCCTGGGCGCTCCTCTTCTCCTGCCTGAGATGAAATAGTCGTTCTCCCACCGCTCGGCCGTCTAGAGGGTCAAACACGGCACGGAAGCGGCAGGAAAACTCTGTGTAGTGCTCCCGCGCTGAGTCTGGGCCATTCCAGACTGCGTTCGCCCACTCCAGAGCACGACCCGTGAGGCAGGAGATGAGGACACTCACCCTCTCTGCTCCTGAGGGAGTGGGTCTGATGGTGGCCAGGTATAGCTCCAGCTGAAGCAGAAACCCCTGGCAACCCGCCGCTCCATCATAAGCCCTCGGTAGCGTCAGACGGAGGGTGCTGGAGTCGGGAGATCCGGAACCGTGGGTGCCGAAGGTGGAGAGAGGAGACCACTCCTCTCCCATCTTTCCATTCTCTCCATCATTTGATCCATCGCGGATCCGATCCGATGGAGGACGGTGGTGTGGTGGAGAACCCGTTCCTCCATCGATGGGAGAGGGTTGGCTGCTGCTCCTGCTGACTCCATCAATCTGATAGGTGCGGGATTCTGTAATGCTCCGGGTGTCGTGGGTGTGGAGTCAAATGCAGGAGACAGAGTTCAATGCTGTGCGTCTTTTACTAGCACCAACGCACCACAGGGTGCTCACAAAAGTAACGTTCCCAAACACAGGGGAAAAAATACAATGGAAAAATCACGACTAGGCACTAAACACGTACCTCTACAACAGAGCCGAAGGTTACAATGAAATAATCCCGCACAACAACCAGGCGGGCCGGCTGTCTAATAAAGACAAACTAATTAAACATGAACAGGTGCTACCACTAAACATACAAGGAGGGAGAGGAAAAACAATCAGTGGCAGCTAATAGGCCGGTGATGACGACCGCCGAGCGCCACCCGCCCGGGAAGGGGAAACACCCTCGGTCGGACTCGTGACAATAAGAAAGTGGATATTTGTCTAGTCGGTCATAATTTATGTGTTCTAACAAGCCCACAATGTGGTTACTAAAATCCACATACACATGGTTAGCAGATGTTAATGTGAGTGTAGCGAAATGCTTGTGCTTCTAGGTCCGACAATGCAGTAATAACCAACAAGTAATCTAACTAACAATTCTAAAACTACTGTCTTATACACAGTGTAAGGGGATAAAGAATATGTACATAAGGGTATATGAATGAGTGATGGTACAGAGCAGCATAGGCAAGATACAGTAGATGGTATCGAGTACAGTATATACATATGAGATGAGTATGTAAACAAAGTGGCATAGTTAAAGTGGCTAGTGATACATGTATTACATAAGGATGCAGTCGATGATATAGAGTACAGTATATACGTATGCATATAAGATGAATAATGTAGGGTAAGTAACATTATATAAGGTAGCATTGTTTAAAGTGGTTAGTGATATATTTACATCATTTCCCATCAATTCTCATTATTAAAGTGGCTGGAGTTGAGTCAGTGTCAGTGTGTTGGCAGCAGCCACTCAATGTTAGTGGTGGCTGTTTAACAGTCTGATGGCCTTGAGATAGAAGCTGTTTTTCAGTCTCTCGGTCCCAGCTTTGATGCACCTGTACTGACCTCGCCTTCTGGATGATAGCGGGGTGAACAGGTAGTGGCTCGGGTGGTTGTTGTCCTTGATGATCTTTATGGCCTTCCTGTAACATCGGGTGGTATAGGTGTCCTGGAGGGCAGGTAGTTTGCCCCCGGTGATGCGTTGTGCAGACCTCACTACCCTCTGGGGAGCCTTACGGTTGAGGGCGGAGCAGTTGCCGTACCAGGCGGTGATACAGCCCGCCAGGATGCTCTCGATTGTGCATCTGTAGAAGTTTGTGAGTGCTTTTGGTGACAAGCCGAATTTCTTCAGCCTCCTGAGGTTGAAGAGGCGCTGCTGCGCCTTCTTCACGATGCTGTCTGTGTGAGTGGACCAATTCAGTTTTTCTGGGATGTGTATGCCGAGGAATTACTGTTCCATCGATGTGGATAGGGGGGTGTTCCCTCTGCTGTTTCCTGAAGTCCACAATCATCTCCTTAGTTTTGTTGACGTTGAGTGTGAGGTTATTTTCCTAACACCACACTCCGAGGGCCCTCACCTCCTCCCTGTAGGCCGTCTCGTCGTTGTTGGTAATCAAGCCTACCACTGTTGTGTCGTCCGCAAACTTGATGATTGAGTTGGAGGCGTGCGTGGCCACGCAGTCGTGGTGAACAGGGAGTACAGGAGAGGCCTCAGAACGCACCCTTGTGGGGCCCCAGTGTTGAGGATCAGCGGGGAGGAGATGTTGTTGCCTACCCTCACCACCTGGGGGCGGCCCGTCAGGAAGTCCAGTACCCAGTTGCACAGGGCGGGGTCGAGACCCAGGGTCTCGAGCTTGATTACAAGCTTGGAGGGTACTATGGTGTTGAATGCCGAGCTGTAGTCGATGAACAGCATTCTCACATAGGTATTCCTCTTGTCCAGATGGGTTAGGGCAGTGTGCAGTGTGGTTGAGATTGCATCGTCTGTGGACCTATTTGGGCGGTAAGCAAATTGGAGTGGGTCTAGTGTGTCAGGTAGGGTGGAGGTGATATGGTCCTTGACTAGTCTCTCAAAGCACTTCATGATGACGGAAGTGAGTGCTACGGGGCGGTAGTCGTTTAGCTCAGTTACCTTAGCTCTCTTGGGAATAGGAACAATGGTGGCCCTCTTGAAGCATGTGGGAGCAGCAGACTGGTATAGGGATTGATTGAATATGTCCGTAAACACACCGGCCAGCTGGTCTGCGCACGCTCTGAGGGCGCGGCTGGGGATGCCGTCTGGGCCTGTAGCCTTGCGAGGGTTAACACGTTTAAATGTCTTACTAACCTCGGCTGCAGTGAAGGAGAGACCGCATGTTTTCGTTGCAGGCCGTGTCAGTGGCACTGTATTGTCCTCGAAGCGGGCAAAAAGGTTATTTAGTCTGCCTGGGAGCAAGACATCCTGGTCCGTGACTGGGCTGGTTTTCTTCTTGTAGTCCGTGATTGACTGTAGACCCTGCCACATGCCTCTTGTGTCTGAGCCGTTGAATTGAGATTCTACTTTGTCTCTGTACTGACGCTTAGCTTGATAGCCTTGCGGAGGGAATAGCTGCACTGTTTGTATTCGGTCATGTTACCAGACACCTTGCCCTGATTAAAAGCAGTGGTTTGCGCTTTCAGTTTCACGCGAATGCTGCCATCAATCCACGGTTTCTGGTTAGGGAATGTTTTAATCGTTGCTATGGGAACGACATCTTCAACGCACGTTCTAATGAACTCGCACACCGAATCAGCTTATTCGTCAATATTGTTATCTGACGCAATACGAAACATATCCCAGTCCACGTGATGGAAGCAGTCTTGGAGTGTGGAGTTAGCTTGGTCGGACCAGCGTTGGACAGACCTCAGCGTGGGAGCCTCTTATTTTAGTTTCTGTCTGTAGGCAGGGATCAACAAAATGGAGTCGTGGTCAGCTTTTCCGAAAGGGGGGCGGGGCAGGGCCTTATATGCGTCGCGGAAGTTAGAGTAACAATGATCCAAGGTTTTTCCACCCCTGGTTGCGCAATCGATATGCTGATAAAATTTAGGGAGTCTTGTTTTCAGATTAGCCTTGTTAAAATTCCCAGCAACAATGAATGCAGCCTCCGGATAAATGGTTTCCAGTTTGCAAAGAGTTAAATAAAGTTTGTTCAGAGCCATCGATGTGTCTGCTTGGGGGGGGGGGGATATATACGGCTGTGATTATAATCGAAGAGAATTCTCTTGGTAGATAATGCGGTCTACATTTGATTGTGAGGAATTCTAAATCAGGTGAACAGAAGGATTTGAGTTCCTGTATGATTCTTTCATCACACCATGTCTCGTTAGCCATAAGGCATACGCCCCCGCCCCTCTTCTTACCAGAAAGATGTTTGTTTCTGTCGGCGCGATGCGTGGAGAAACCCGTTGGCTGCACCGCTTCGGATAGCGTCTCTCCAGTGAGCCATGTTTCCGTGAAGCAAAGAACGTTACAGTCTCTGATGTCCCTCTGGAATGCTACCCTTGCTCGGATTTCATCAACCTTGTTGTCAAGAGACTGGACATTGGCAAGAAGAATGCTAGGGAGTGGTGCACGGTGTGCCCGTCTCCGGAGTCTGACCAGAAGACCGCCTCGTTTCCCTCTTTTTCGGAGTCGTTTTTTGGGGTCGCTGCATGGGATCCATTCCGCTGTCCTGTTTGAAAGGCAGAACACAGGATCCGCATCGCGAAAAACATATTCTTGGTCGTACTGATGGTGAGTTGACGCTGATCTTATATTCAGTAGTTCTTCTCGACTGTATGTAATAAAACCTAAGATGACCTGGGGTACTAATGTAAGAAATAACACGTAAAAAAACAAAAAACTGCATAGTTTCCTAGGAACGCGAAGCGAGGCGGCCATCTCTGTTGGCGCCGGAAGTCATGAACATGACATGAACATCTATTGGGGATGACATCCATAAGCATTATACTCCATTTTTTAAAATCCCAACATAGTGTAAAATACTCTGACTACACCGTTTGCTTTGAGTGCGCTTCGCGTTGCAAAATACATTTAGAAATCTATGTTATTCAATTATTGCACCCACAGTGCTCACGCGCGTCTGTGTTGCCAAGAGCTAAAATAGAAGTCCTTTCTATTTCTGACGCAGATCGCGCAGCAAGTCCTGCCTCTCCTATCTCCTCATTGGTTTATAGAAGCAGCTACCCACGTGCCATCTCTTCATTGGTTATACCCATGTGGGTGATTGAAAGACAAACTGTGTTGCCTGTTGTCGTGGTAATACTATGAAAGTTTAAATGCCAATCACAATATAAGTACAAAGATGAAAAAGCCTGGAAGGAGAGATGACTAGAAATTATTCAGTCGACCGACCGTTTTATGTGTGGATTAATTGTCGGAGTAGAGGACCTTGTGCATTTCAGGTAAAATAACAACCTACTGTTTATATCACAGGACAAATTAGCTAGAAACAGCAAGCTAGCTAAATAGGACAAATTAATTAACATAATAAAAAAATCCATATCAAAAGCTATAAATTTAAGCATGGGCTAAGTCTCAGTCCACCACATCCGCCTATGTTGGCCTTCGCATCTGCAGTGGAAGGTGGTCGAGGTACAGCAGTGTTTGTCAGACCATGAGACGTCCCTAAAATTGGTCTTCTCACGAGAACATCTTAGCGTATGAATGGTTTGGCCTATACAGTTGTGACCTCCATCTGGCTCTACGACCCCCACAAGTGGCATGGAACTCGTCTGAAGGTAACCCACACAGATTCATTTTTTATTTGATTTATTTCACCTTTATTTAACCAGGTCGGCAAGTTGAGAACAAGTTCTTATTTACAATTGCGACCTGGCCAAGATAAAGCTAAGCAGTTGGACACATACAACAACAGAGTTACACATGGAGTAAAACAAACCTACAGTCAATAATACAGTAGAAAAATAAGTCTATATACGATGTGTGCAAATGAGGTGAGATAAGTGAGGTAAAGGCCATGGTGGCGAATACAATATAGCAAGTAAAACACTGGAATGGTAGATTTGCAGTGGAGGAATGTGCAAAGTAGAAATAAAAATAATGAGGTGCAAAGGAGCCAAATAAATACAGTAGGGGTAGAGGTAGTTGTTTGGGCTAAATTATAGATGGGCTATGTACAGGTGCAGTAATCTGTGAGCTGCTCTGACAGCTGGTGCTTAAGAGATTTTTGTAGTTTGTTCCAGTCATTGGCAGCAGAGAACTGGAAGGAGAGGCGGCCAAAGGAAGAATTGGTTCTGGGGGTGACCAGAGAGATATACCTGCTGGAGCGTGTGCTACAGGTGGGTGCTGCTATGGTGACCAGCGAGCTGAGATAAGGGGTGACTTAGCAGGGTCTTGTAGATGACCTGGAGCCAGTGGGTTTGGCGACGAGTATGAAGCGAGGGCCAGCCAACGAGAACGTATAGGTCGCAGTGGTGGGTAGTATATGGGGCTTTGGTGATGAAATGGATGGCCCTGTGATAGACTGCATCCAATTTATTGAGTAGGGTATTGGAGGCTATTTTGTAAATGACATTGCCGAAGTCGAGGATTGGTAGGATGGTCAGTTTTACGAGGGTATGTTTGGGTGAAGGATGCTTTGTTGCGAAATAGGAAGCCAATTCTAGATTTAATTTTGGATTGGAGATGTTTGATGTGAGTCTGGAAGGAGAGTTTACAGTCTAACCAGACACCTAGGTATTTGTAGTTGTCCACATATTCTAAGTCAGAACCGTCCAGAGTAGTGATGCTGGACAGGCAGGTGCAGGCAGCGATCGTTTGAAGAGCATGCATTTAGTTTTACTTGTATTTAAGAGCAGTTGGAGGCCAGGGAAGGAGAGTTGTATGGCATTGAAGCTCGTCTGGAGGGTTGTAAACACAGTGTCCAAAGAAGGGCCAGAAGTATACAGAATGGTGTCGTCTGCGTAGAGGTGGATCAGAGACTCACCAGCAGCAATAGCGACATCATTGATGTATACAGAGAAGAGAGTCGGCCCAAGAATTGAACCCTGTGGCACCCCCATAGATACTGCCAGAGGCCCGGACAACAGGCCCTCCGATTTGACACACTGAACTTTATCAGAGAAGTAGTTGGTGAACCAGGCGAGGCAATCATTTGAGAAACCAAGGCTATCGAGTCTGCCGATGAGGATGTGGTGATTGACAGAGTCGAAAGCCTTGGCCAGGTCGATTAATATGGAATGTAAGTACTGTAGGGAGGTAGTTTTGTGCTAACAAAAATCAGGGGTTAAATATGTGTCCTGAGCTTTCTTATATCTCCTAGATATATGACAGACACTTAAAAACCTTGTTCCTTGTGATTATTTTTTTTACTGTCTTATTTGCCATTTATGAATGTATTAGTCAATGTGTTTCTATGGGCGATAGTAGTAAAGGCCAAATTCTAGATTTTATCAAATAATGTTACATTTTTTAAATATATATATATACCCAAAGGGTTCTTAAATTCTTATATCTAAAGGGTTCCTAAATTCAAAATCAAATAGCTAATTGATCCATGGTATGTCCAGCTTAAAACAATTCCATATGTTAGCTTAGTAGAACCCACAAGGTTTTTAATGTAAAGTGAAATAACTTGAATTACTATGTAGTTACAATGTAACAAAAATTTTGCACAGTATAGGCTAACCAGGAGAAATTAGGAGACATGAGAATATTAACACTAAAGAAATAGACTAAGGTCCACAATGCATAATTTCTTTCATAGGCTTTCCTCAGCTGTAGCCTAAATTCTCTCAACTCGTCACCTTGGTATTGTTTGCTCAATTTCACTTCTTGTGGCCTAAAATATTTGTAAAATAAATCTGTGAGCCTCCCGAGTGGCAAGCCGGGCACGCTGACTTCGGTAGCTAGTTGTAAGGTGTTTCCTCCCATACCGGGTTAAGCAAGCAGTGTGTCAAGAAGCAGTGCGGCTTGGAAGGGCCGTGTTTCGGAGGACGCGTGGCTCTTGACCTTCGCCTCTTCCGAGTCTGTACAGTTGCAGCGATGGGACAAGACTGTAACTATGAAAAAGGGGTAAAAAGTTTAAAAAAATATATATATATATACATCAGTTTAGAATTATTCCATTTTAAAATCTTCAACTTTAGAACATTTAAAACTGTATTAGAGTAGTTTGAAAAATACTCTTCATAACATTCATTTGTTTGAATGTTTTTATGATATTTCAGTTAGTGGGATTACACTTTTGGTTGTTTGGTTCGCAATGACAAGAAATAATTTCAGTCTTATAATGCTTTGCTCAGGTTAGATTTTTATATGTTACTTTTGTTTCTTTGATCTCTTATTATTACCTTAAGCTCCCATGTTTTTGGGTCATTCAAATACAACTTCAAACTTACTAGGATATCTAACGTTATTCACTGTTTGATCATGATAAAGCGCGGCAGGAGAAATCTAGCATCTGTCGCACTGTAAGAATGGCTTAATAGGCCAATACTCATATCAAATGTAGAGATAATAGAAAATCTGGGCTTCTATAACAATAAGACACCGGAGTGTCCGCTATAAAAAAAAGACTTCGGCTATTGGCCCAGATCATCCGACATTCAAGAGAAAAAAATGTATTTGTAAATGGATATTTTTGCTTTGTAGACTAACAGAGTCTCCATTGTTCTCTTGCTTTGTTTAAATATAACATGTTTGTTTAAATGGTTATAAAAATGTATACCTTTTACTCAGAATGTCAACCATGCATTAGCCTATTTCCAAAATTGTGATACACTGTAAGTTTGATAGTGATTATTTTACTTGTCCATTAAAACTGAAATCTATGTTGTTTGTCAGACTATATTTATTTATCAGTTACAAGCAATGTAACTGATTGAGTTCACTCAACTTGACCAGTAATACAGATATCACCAACCAGTTAGGTTTCATTAGTCAATCACAAACATTTAACAACCAACTCTGTTTTAAAGGTTGTTACAAAGGAGTATACATGTATTTACAATGTAGCTGCCTTGCAAACAAGTAATTTAATGTAAGTGAAATAACTATTGACTAACTGGGGCCTTTTGGTGCAGCGGTCTAATTTGACAGATCCTTGTTCGATACTGGGTTTAAAACTGCGTTGCAGCCGGCCAGGCCGGAAGACCCATGAGGCAAATCAAGTACACACAAGGCCCAGCGTCGTCTTGGTTTGGGCAGGGTTTGGCAGCAAAATTGGTATGTCCATGTTCCATCGTGCTTAAAACTCCTGTGGCAGAGACTGTCATGCACGCAAAGAGCATGTTTACAGTTCTTCCTCTGACACATTGCACTGTCAACACTGTCACGCCTTGGTCTTAGTATTCAGTGTTTTCTTTAGGCCGTATTTGGTCAGCCAGGGACTGTGACTATGGGTATGAATTGTGGGAGAAAAATAAATGTTGAATTACTATGGGGTTTTGTGGGGTGTTGCAGTCAATAGGCTGCCTAAGGAGACAGGAAACATTGTTCAGTTTGATCCTTGTCTTTAATGGGAGCCATTTAAGAAAGATTCATATTCAATTAATAATTTCAGACTCTTAGCAATAACTATTTTAGTGAGTTTACAAACACAGGGTAGGTCAAAGCCAGCTAACATTCCTCCATAAATTAAGTTTCTGAGCTAGCTACCTAGCCAAGCAGCTAAAAAGCCCTGGAACAATGTCAATATGTTTTCCAACTTGGGAGAGGAAACGTCACAAAATTGTAACGTTAACAGAACTGCAGGAAAGCAGTGCTTGGCATGGCAGGGGCAAAGGATGTGGTCTACTGGTGTCTTGGGTGTAGCCCCCACCGCTCGGAAGTACCCTCCTAGTTTAAAAATGTCACTGGTTTTATACATCGCCTTGGTCCGACAATTTACCTGGGAGGCCCCAAAAACATAATAGTTACAGATCAACTGTAATGTCAATACCATTGTAAAGCACACTTTCTCCCTTTTGCAACAAAATAAATTACATGACCAAAACGGCCCGTTTCTGCATGATTCAAGCAGGCAATGAGCCCCGTCGGGTCTTTTTAAAATGGTGGGTGGAGAAACTAGAGTGCGTGATAGTGAGAAGGAGAGATGTTGTGTGGGAAAATTGCTTTTTTTTTTTACTCGATCTGTCCAACTTAGACCTTATCGCCTCTAAATGTAAATAAAACACTATAAAGAGTTTATATAATGTGTGATTACATACCTATTTGGAGATTTGTGTCGAATTTGAATCGGGTTTTTAGGGCGGGCTTGTGATCTTCAGAAGCTAAACAGTTTTTTTGCAGAGTCCGTGATCCAGAGCCACGACCACAAAATCCTGACTAGGTGTCCCCCACCAGGCTTCCTGTCCATTTCTTCCAGTTTTTAAACGATGAGCACCACGCATCAGGCCTACACCTGGTGGAGAGAAGTGCTAGCCAGGTGGAGAGTCTGCGCTAAGAGCCATTTATCTACTTCCCTGCTGAGTCAGATGAACTCATGGATACCATTTCAGCGTCTCTGCATGCAGTTTGAAGGAAGGTAGCCTGGCTGTCAGTCTGCATTGGGCAGTAACCAAAATATTACTGGCCCAAAGGTTGCTGGATCGAATCCTGAGCTGACAAGGTAGAAATCTGTCATTCTGCTCCTGAGCAAGGTAGTTAACCCACTGTTCCCCAGGCGCCAAAGACGTGGATGTCGATTAAGAGCAGCCAGAGCTGCCACAGGTTGTATGATTCAGAGAGGTTTGCCCCTTTCCTGGGTAAGTAGCATTGTAAATACATATTTATTCTTTGTAATAACAGAGTTGGTTGTTAAAGGTTGTTTTATTGTAAGAGCAATGCAACTAAAAGAGTGTCTACCTAATACTGCTGTCTCCCAACTGCTTGTTAGCCTATTTCTGCAAAATTGAGTTACACTGTAAGTCCATAGTAGTTATTTTACTTCCATTAATTTGACTTATGTCAGCTCCTAGACTCTTCCAGATTACCAGTTACAAGCAATGTAACTTTGAGATCACTCAACTTTCAACCAGTAATCACAGCAGTAATCACCAACCAGCCAGGATCACTAGTCAATCACCAAACATTTCTGTAAAAACCCAACGAATTATGCCTTGTGCTTCCTATTTTCTTTCCTCTCAGTGCTGAGCAGTTTTTGGTCTCGTGGGGCAGTTGATGGGTGCACCCAATTCAGTGCCTTGCTGCCCTCAGTCCCGAGAACTGCCCCCATTTTGAACCATTTAGCTTGCCTCAATGTCAGTGGGCCTCTGGGTGAGGCCCAGAGAGCAAATGGTACACCTCGGCGGCTCAGATGGACGGTGTCCCAGGTAGCAGGCATAAAAGAAGGCTAAGCAAATTTATGGTACCGTGAGATTTACAAATGTTTAAAACCATGGCTAGATGGACAGACTGTCAACGGATACAGCAAAGAGCATGTTTAAGTTCTTACTCCGCACTGTCAACACTGTCACGCTTGGTCTTAGTATTTTGTGTTTTATTTATTTATTTGGTCAGGCCAGGGTGTGACATGGGTTATTGTGGTGTGTTTTGTGTCTTGGGGTTTTGTGGGGTGTCTACGTAGTCTATGGCTGCCTGAGGCAGTTCTCAATCAGAGTCAGGTGATTATCGTTGTCTCTGATTGGGAGCCATATTTAGGCAGCCATATTCTGTGAGTGTTTCGTGGGTGATTGTTCCTGTCTTTGTGTTTGCACCAGATAGGGCTGTTTCGGTTTTTGTTATTTCATTTAGTTATTTTTGTAGTTTCTGTATGTATAGGGTTTCCTTCATTAAAATATCATGAATCATCATAACGCTGCATTTTGGTCCGATCCTTGTTCTACCTCTTCGTCAGAGGAGGAGATAGAAGAGAGCCGTTACAAACACTTTGTATTCAACACTTTTGTAAGCCGTAAAATTATTGCATTTTTACTATTTCCACTCAGCGCTACAACAAGCAGTGCAGCAGTAATGAATGAGTAGGAAAGTGTATTTTATAAGCTTGCTTTGTTTGTTGTTATTATTAGCGGCTTGGGTCTTTTTTAATATAGAGGAATATTTCACTTTCTCTCTTCATAGGATTAACAACATTAATTTGTGGATGAGGCAGAAGTAATGCGGTGCGACTCAAGTTTCCAAAATCAACTGGAAAACGGTGTCCCTTTTTGGTCAATGTCAGTGGAGGAAAGGGAAAGAGTAGGGATGGTGAGAGGCGGACCCCCAGTCTGCCCCAGTGCTCCTCCGCTGAGACTGAACATCAGATGCAGGCACCATCAGCCCAGAAAAATAAGATAAAAGCTAATTATTTAAATGTATGCTCAGTCAGCTGTGACTCACAAATGTTGAAAAATATATATTTTAAATGGCCCGAACAACAATGCATTGGCAGGGCAATTCAAGCAAAGCCAATACGCAGTGATAATGTAGGGTTAGGGTTAGGGTTAGATGTCAACATTCTTTAGAACCTTGTTTGAGGCTTCTACTGTGAAAGTTTTTCCTGAGGGTGGTAATGAGAGCTGCATGAGTCAGGGCTCTGCCAGAACTGTGGCATGAGCTGATCACGCGCATAACGTGAGAGCAACCTGCATTCCATCGCATTTCTACAGACAAAGGAATTCTCCGGGTTGGAAAATTATTGTTTGGACATGTTTCTACAAACTGTAATATAACTTTTCATCTGAAATTTTGCCTGCCACTTGCCCGGTAATTGTCAAGCCTTGTGAGTTTGGATTGTGTACTAAACGAGCAAACAAAAAGGAGGTTTTTGGACATAAATTATGGACTTTATCGAACAAATCAAACATTTATTGTGGAACTGGGATTCCTGGGAGTGCATTCTGATGAAGATCATCAAAGGTAAGTGAATATTTATAATGATATTTCTGACTTCTGTTGACTCCACAACATGGCGGATATCTGTATGGCTTGTTTTGTTGTCTGAGCACTGTACTCATATTATTGCGTGGTGTGCTTTTTCAGTAAAGCTTTTTGAAATCTGACACAGCGGTTGCATTCAGGAGAAGTGTATCTAAAGTTCCATGCATAACACTTGTATTTTCATCAACATTTATGATGAGTATTTCTGTAAATTGATGTGGCTCTCTGCAAAATCACTGGATGTTTTGGAAGTCAACTGAACGTCCTAACGCACCAATGTAAACTTGGATATAAATATGAACATTATCGAACAAAACATACATGTATTGTGTAACATGAAGTCCTATGAGTGTCATCTGATGAAGATCATCAAAGGTTAGTGACTAATATTATCTATATTTCTGCTTTTTGTGACTCCTCTCTTTGGCTGGAAAAATGGCTGTGCTCTTCTGTGACTAGGTGCAGACCTAACATAATCGTTTGGTGTGCTTTCGTCGTTTGAAATCGGGCACTGTGGTGGGATTAACAACAAGTTTATCATTAAAATTGTGTAAAATACTTGTATGTTTGAGGAATTTTAATTATGAGATTTCTGTTATTTTTAATTTAGCACCCTTTCACTAGCTGTTGTCATATCGATATCTAAGCCATAAGAAGATATCATACTGAAAGTGCCCTCTGGGAACGGAACCTTGGCCCCCTGATTGAGACAGGTAACCAAACCAACCATGTTAATCTTGGCATTCTCTTCACGTAAAAGTTCCTTTATAAAGCTAGCAAGCCCACCTAAACATGTAGGCTGGAAAGAAAATGAACAACTAAGGCTGGGCTCCTGATCTATCGTTTTTAAATAACCTTTCATTATGGCGAACCCCATGGGTTTAGACCAAATGCAAGGTTTCACATTTTGGAGCCTAGGCTTATGGATAGGGAAAAAAACAAGACTCTTCACCTGATGTCGATCTATGCAGCCGAGTGGAGAGGAAGGCTGGTGGTGAATAAACAAGATTAATAAAGAGAGTGATTAGAGAAGAGAGAGGCCTAGATAGATAGAGGTAAACAACCAAGCTTAATGCAGCCATTAGTGAGGCACAGGCTTTGCACCCTGTGGGAGCTCTCAACACTAGTGAGCTCTTCCTGTGCATTAGACTAGGTAGCAAATGTGCGTGTGTGTCACACCCTATATATTAAGCAGCACGCAGCACACACCAAATGGTTGTTGTTTGCATTATTCTTCAGGTTAGTGGGCGTGCTCACAGAAAAACCCTAGTTATGTTCATGTTGACATGCTGCAAACACCTGGGGTGCATTCGGCATGCTATGTAGACCTAACATGCCTCTGACATTTAGAATAAGGAATCACGTCAGGTTTATTTCAGCCATTTCTATCTACAACGCTCAACATCGTTTGGCTACTGAACTTGGCCCAGTCATGCTCAAGCGCACAGGTTTTACATGACGACATGACCTGACCAGGAAAACTCTGGGCCCTACTCATGCTGCAGTTTCATTCATGTTCACATCACATATGCTGCGATTTGACTATAACACCAGTGTATACACCCTTATGTTATACTAGGGCAATTGTGTTTCCATAGCTAGGTATTTTATGAAGAATTCCATTAAATCACTGGAGCCGAGCGCCCTGCCATCCAGGACGTCTATACCAGGCGGTGTCAGAGGAAGGCCCTAACAGCCACCCAAGTCATAGACTGTTCTCTCTGCTACCGCACAGCAAGTGGTACCGTCCTTATTATAAAAGGCCACATGGAACCATTTCAATGAGTTACAGTTCATATTAGGAAATCAGTCAATTAAAATAAATTCATTGGGCCCTAATCTATAGATTTCACATGATTGGGTAGGTGTGCAGTCAGGATGGGCCTGGGGGGCATAGGCCCACCCACTTGGGAGCCAGGCCCAGCCAATCATAATTATATATTTTTTTCCCTAGAAAATGATTTTATTACAGACAGAAATACTCCTCAGTTTCATCAGCTGTCTGGGTGGATGTCTCTGATGATCCCGCAGGTGAAGAAGCTGGATGTGGATTTCCTGGGCTGGCGTGGTGATCTGCGATTGTGAGGCTGGTTGGACGTTCTGCCATAATTCTCCAAAACGACATTGGAGGCGGCGTATGGTAGAGAAATTAACATTCAATTAATTGGCTCTGGTGGACATTCCTGCAGTCAGCATGTCAATTGCACACTCCTTCAAAACTTGAGACATTGTGTTTTGTGACAAAACTGCACATTTTAGAGTGGCCTTCTATTGCCCCCAGCACAAGGTGCACCTGTGTAATGATCATGCTGTTTAATCAGCTTATTGATATGACACACTTGACAGGTGGATGAATTATCTTACAACGGAGAAATGCTCACTAAAAGGGATGTAAACAAATCACTGCACAACATATTTAAGAAATGTGCTTTTTGTCCTTATGGAAAATCTCTGGGATCTTTTATTTCAGCTCATGAAACATAAAACCAACACTTTACATTTTGCATTGATATTTTTGTTCAGTGTAATTTACATTGAGGCATGTTTTACCTAGCTTCAAAGTAACCGAGACAAAATTATTTTATGAAGACTTCCATATGCCATTCATACCAGTAGCCTATTTCCATCATGTTCTATTGGTTTTCAAATCAACCGTCTTTCAGGTTGTTGCTGAGTGAGTAAGTGAGTGGGGTGGGTGTGTGTGTTGAGAGAGCACCACAAGTATTGGCTGAGTCACATGAGCGAGAGGAGCGAGAGCAGCACTCTGCACATCTTGACAACTTTTTTTCCAGTTGTAGGTAGGCTATTTAGATTGACATTATGGAGACATCTGTGTCCAACACTTTTCTCGGATTTGGTTTAAACTAAACTAAACTGCATTCAAATGTTGACCTTGCCTGAAGAAAACGGCATCAAGTGCTTTATGCATGCTCACTCCTTGAGTCTCTGGGCTGCCCGAGTAGAAATTTGAAAGGGAACTGTGGTTCTTTTAATGGGGAAAAGTCCTTAATGAAGCTGACATTAGGCCAGATGTGGAGATAGATACATTTGCCACTGCTAACCACCAGGTATCCCATTAATGTATATGCCATTGTAGGCTGCCATTTGATACAATAAATAGTTTGAAATTACAATTTCACTGGAGTCATTGCAAATCAATTTGTGCCACTTGTGTAGCCTACCTGAAGCGGACAAACCAATTGAATAGCCTTTTACTTCAGTTTATTGTTGTAGCCTTGTGTTTTAATGCAATTATTAATGGAAAATGTTTTCTTAATTTAATTGGAAATGATCAAGCAGCTAGAGCAGTTGTTACAATGCATTTGATGGACGGTAACAGTAGTCAGATTAGGCTACAAGGTAAAACAAATTCTAAAAAATAAACACTTGTTGACAAGCGCATTCAATTCAAATACATTACCAGTCCAAAGTTTGGACACACCTACTCATTCAAAGGTTTTTCTTTATTTTTACTATTTTCTTCATTGTATAATAATAGTCAAGACATCACAACTATGAAATAACATATGGAGTCATGTAGTAACTAAGTGTTAGACAAATCAAAATATATTTTAGATTCTTCAAAGTAGCCACACTTTGCATTGATGACAGCTTTGCACACTCTTCGCATTATCTCAACCAGCTTCACCTGGAACGCTTTTCCAACAGTCTTGAAGGAGTTCCCACATATGCCGAGCACTTGTTGGCTGCTTTTCCTTCACTCTGCGGTCCAACTCATCCCAAACAATCTCAATTGGGTTCATCACTCCTTGGTCACATAGCCCTTACACAGCCTGGAGGTGTGTTTGGTCATTGTCCTGTTGAAAAACAAATGATAGTGGGACTATGAGCAAACCAGATGGGATGGTGTATCACTGCAGGAAGCTGTGGAAGCCGTGCTGGTTAAGTGTGCCTTGAATCTGTTAAGCAGAGCGCCACAGGGGAACCCAAGAGCAGACTCCGATGAGGAAACGGGGATGAATGAACCAAAATAATTATCATTACTGTCACGAGCGTTGTTATAAGAATCGGACCACAATGCAGTGTGGTTTGGGTTTATCATCTTTATTACGTGAACCGGCAAAAAACAATAAAGAACCAAACGAACGTGAAGCTATGCAGTGCTCAAGGCAGCTATACACAACCAACAGGTTGGAAAAGGCTGCCGAAGTATGATCCCCAATCAGAGACAACGATAGACAGCTGCCTCTGATTGGGAACCATGCCAGGCCAACCTATAAATAAAGAAACTAGAATGCCCACCCTAGTCACACCCCGACCTAACCCCAAAATAGCAGCTGGTAGGGATCTCCTCTGACTCCAGCACACCTGTCTCCAACCACACAGAGAGGGAGAGAGAGAGTGTACAGGGGGAGTAACTGCAGGTAAAGAAGACACCAGATGAACACCAGAGGGCGGAGCAGGAGCAGATGTGACAGAATCATTGACAGTATCACCAGCAAAGCACCTTCACACCCCCTACTCCATGCTTCACGGTGGGAACCACACGTGCAGAGATCATCTGTTCACCTACTCTGCTACTCACAAAGACAGCGGTTGGAACCAAAAATCTCACATTTGGACTGACCAAAGAACTGATTTCCACCGGTCTAATGTCTATTGCAAGTATTTCTTGGCCCAAGCAAGTCTCTTCTTATTGGTGTCCTTTAGTAGCGGGTTCTTTCAGGAAAATCAACCATGAAGGCCTGATTCACACAGTCTCCTCTGAACAGTTGATGTTGAGATGTGTCTGTTACTTGAACTCTGTGAAGCATTTATTTGGGCTGCAAGTTCTGAGGCTGGAACTCCAATGAACTTATCCTCCGCAGCAGACTCTGGGTCTTCCATTCCATTCCTGTGGCGGTCCTCATGAGAGCCAGTTTCATCATAGCGCTTGATGGTTTTGAAACTGCACTTGAAGAAACTTTAAAAGTTCTTGAAATGTTCTGGCTTGACTTACCTTCATGTCTTAAAGTAATGATGGACTGTTAGTCTTTTCTTATTTGAGCTGTTCTTGTAATAATATGGACTGGGTCTTTTACCAAATAGGGCTATCTTCTGTATATTACCCCTACCTTGTCACAATGCAACTGATTGGCTTAAACGCATTAAAGGGGAAAGAAATACCACAAATGTACTTTTAACAGGGCACATCTGTTAATAATTGAAATGCATTCCAGGTGATTCCTGGTTGAGAGTGTGCAAAGCTGTCATCAAGGCAAAAGGTGGCTACTTTGAAGAATATCAAATATAAAATATATTTTTATTTGTTTAATTCAGAAAGGGATCTGAATGAATTAAATATTCTTATTTAAATATTCTTATTAAATACTTTTTTCTTTACATAGTTGAATGTGCTGATAACAAAAATCACGCAAAAATTATCAATGGAAAATTAAAATCAAATTTATCAACTTATGGAGGTCTGGATTTGGAGTCACACTCAAAATTAAAGTGGAAAACCACACTGATCCAGTGTGGCTGATCCAACTTTGATGTAGTGTCCTTAAAACAAGTCCAAATGAGGCTCAGTAGTGTGTGTGGCCTCCACATGCCTGTATGACCTCCCTACAATGCCTGAGCATGCTCCTGATGAGGTGGCAGATGGTCTCCTGAGGGATCTCCTACCAGACCTGGACTAAAGCATCCGCCAACTCCTGGACAGTCTGTGGTGCAACGTGGCGTTGGTGGATGGAGCGAGACATGATGTCCCAGATGTGCTCAATTGGATTCAGGTCTGGGGAATGGGTGGGCCAGTCCATAGCATCTATGCCTTCCTCTTGCAGGAACTGCTGACACACTCCAGTCACATGAGATCTAGCATTGTCTTACATTAGGAGGAACCCAGGGCCAACCGCACCAGCATATGGTCTCACAAGGGGTCTGAGGATCTCATCTCGGTACCTAATGGCAGTCGGGCTACCTCTGGCGAGCACATGGAGGGCTGTGCGGCCCCCCCAAAGAAATGCCACCCCACACCATGACTGACCCACCGCCAAACCGGTCATGCTGGAGGATGTTGCAGGCAGCAGAACGTTCTCCACGGCATCTCCAGACTGTCACGTCTGTCACATGTGCTCAGTGTGAACCTGCTTTCATCTGTGAAGAGCACAGGGCACCAGTGGCGAATTTGCCAATCTTGGTGTTCTCTGGCAAATGCCAAACGTCCTGCACGGTGTTGGGCTGTAGCACAACCCCCACCTGTGGACGTCGGGCCCTCATACCACCCTCATGGAGTCTGTTTCTGACCGTTAGAGCAAATCTTCTTGCCACAGCTCGCATTGATGTCCCATCCTGGATGAGCTGCACTACCTGAACCACTTGTGTGGGTTGTAGACTCCGTCTCATGCTACCACTAGAGTGAAAGCACCGACCAGCATTCAAAAGCGACCAAAACATCTGCCAGGAAGCATAGGAACTGAGAAGTGGTCTGTGGTCATAAACTGCAGAACCACTCCTTTATTGGGGGTGTCTTGCTAATTGCCTATAATTTCCACCTGTTGTCTATTCCATTTGCACAACAGCATGTGAAATTTATTGTCAATCAGTGTTGCTTCCTAAGTGGACAGTTTGATGTCACAGAAGTGTGATTGACTTGGAGTTACATTGTGTTGTTTAAGTGTTCCCTTTATTTTTTTGAGCAGTATATATAATATATATATATATATATATATTTTTTTTTACTGCTGCTTTTTAATTACTTGTTACTATTATCTCTTGTTCTTATACATACTTTTAACCTTGCACTGTTGGTTAGGGGCTCGTAAGTAAGCATTTCACTGTAAGGTCTCTACATCTGTTGTATTCAGCGCATGTGACTAATACAACGGGTAATTAGGGCCACAAGACTGTTACTCACGCATTTCAAAATATATAATAAAATGAACGGCAAGCCATCTGCAATAAAACTTACCAGAAATCCATCCTGCAAAATGGTCAATCGGTTTTGTTTGCATGATATTGACATGACCTTTCAACTGTCACAACGCGCTGTATTAATAGGCACATGGTAGCGATGACGCATTTATTTGGTTTTGCGTTTTATTTTCATGGTGGTACAGAATTTGGCAGATCATGATTGGTATTACATTCCAGCACAGTAGGTGGCGGCATGCACTTTAAACGTTTGTTTGTGGACCTCCATGATATCATAGAAGAAGAAGAAGGTTCTTTCTTTCAGGCGTCGTGAGGCCAGCTAGCGATTAGCAATGGATACAAAAATATCTGGGAAGAGTTTTCGCGTGAGCGACGGAGACTGGATTTGCCCTGATAAGAAGTAAGATAACGAACAAGCTACATTTTGAGCAGACATGTTGTTGAAGCATTCAAATAAAATGTTAGGCTTGCTGTGTCTAGCTTTCACCACATGTTAGCGAAACGTGAATTAGCTAGCTAACGTTACAAAGGACAAGGCCCAAAACGATTTGATATTGTAGCTACCTTGATACTAAAATTACTAACGGTAGTTATAGCTAGCAACAATTATATTTGCTAACGTATCTCGTTAGCTGTATTGTTAACCAGAACTCACTAGCTCGCCAGCTAACGTTACGTCTGTGCAGCCAGTGTATATAAAATCGTTTGCGAGCCTAACTCCCCTTGATGTGTGGTGCAGCTTGTTGGGCAACTAACCCCGATGTTCAATGAAAGAAGGATGGCTTGCTTGCACACATTAGCGACACTTCCTAGTGTTGGCTAGTTAGTTAACTAACGTTAGTTATGTCAACACTGGTTTAATTTTAGCCAGTGTGCCAATGATAAGGGAGGGTTTAACGTTAGATGGTGGCTCGCTATTGTTGGTCAATTATTTGTCCACTCGACACAATTTACAGTTATACTTTAGTCATTTAGCAGACGCTTTTATCCAGAGTGACTTACAGTACAGAGTGCATACATTTTCATACTGGTTCCCCGTGAGAATCGAACTCACAACCCTGGCGTTGCAAGTGACATTCTCTACTTAGTGGCCCACACTGTCCGGTAACAATTTCTCTATCACTAATTCAAGTGATACAAGCTAGTTAGCTAACCAATTCGTATTGAAATTTAAAAAATCCTAGGCCCCGGGGCTTTCCTCTTCCCAGCACACAATTTTCTATTAACAAATCCGTGTAACCAACATGCTAATTTGTCCGACGGCCTTGATTCGGTCTTATGTAGCAAAATTTGAAACTGTGTTTACATTGGATAAAAGCAGAGAGACAGAGCTACACAATTGTATTTCATATACTTCATTAGAGTAACAATGGGAAAGTAAATTCTGCTTTGAAAGATGATAAACTTGTAATCTCACTTCTGAGAAAGTGGCCTTTGCATTTTTTGGGGTACCTACTGAAGAGCTCTTCATTGTGTACACCCATTCAGCATCGTTCACACCCTCTTAAGCTTTAGCCCTCACCCAAACGGACCATTTTATTCACCCTAGTAGAACTGGTTAGGCTGTTTTCGTGTTATCCAGAGTGTTGGTGACTAACTGCTGCTGGCAACAATTTAATTACGATTTTTAGCCGACGTTTACTGACACTGGACATATTCAATGGGTGTTGAGTGTAAGTAAATGAGTTATTCTGCGTTCTGGCACACTTGGATGGCAGTGCTCTGAAATAGAAGTAACATGGCCAAACTGAATTTATGAACGCACCCAAAAGGGTTACATGCATAGTGGAGTCTTTTGTTAGCTAGCTAAACAATGAACCATAATCCCAAGTCATGTTACTACCCTGCATGAATCTGCAGGTCGCTAACCAACCAGGTTCAATGTTAGCTAGCTAACATTAGGCTATAACTAGCCAAGCAAATGGCTCTGAGATACGAATAATAAGATCATAGACGTAATATTAGCTAGTGAGACAGCCAGCTAATGTTAACTAGCTAACGGTACACTTGAAATGAAACCATTTTCTGTCCGTTAGAAATGTGAAATATCTGAATGTAGACTGTTACCCGTGTACATCATGGATGGATGCATCTCCTGTCGGATTCCGTGGTTGCCCTTAGTTTCAAGATGTAATCCGGAGATGGAGAGAACACCTATCACACTCGAATTCCACTGTTTTCAAAACTTGGTCCTCCAGAAAGTGGAGAGCAACACTTATGCAGTTTTACTACACTATTTTTTTAAAATGCCGCACTAGACAGGATTACCTTGACATACTGACCAGCTCAAATAGAGGCGTGTGTTTGAATGTTAAACATTTAACATTTAAGTCATTTAGCAGACGCTCTTATCCAGAGCGACTTACAAATTGGTGCATACACCTTATGACATCCAGTGGAACAGCCACTTTACAATAGTGCATCTAAATCTTTTTAGGGGGGGGGGGGTGAGAAGGATTACTTACCCTATCCTAGGTATTCCTTGAAGAGGTGGGGTTTCAGGTGTCTCCGGAAGGTGGTGATTGACTCCGCTGTCCTGGCGTCGTGAGGGAGTTTGTTCCACCATTGGGGGCCAGAGCAGCGAACAGTTTTGACTGGGCTGAGCGGGAACTGTACTTCCTCAGTGGTAGGGAGGCGAGCAGGCCAGAGGTGGATGAACGCAGTGCCCTTGTTTGGGTGTAGGGCCTGATCAGAGCCTGGAGGTACTGAGGTGCCGTTCCCCTCACAGCTCCGTAGGCAAGCACCATGGTCTTGTAGCGGATGCGAGCTTCAACTGGAAGCCAGTGGAGAGAGCGGAGGAGCGGGGTGACGTGAGAGAACTTGGGAAGGTTGAACACCAGACGGGCTGCGGCGTTCTGGATGAGTTGTAGGGGTTTAATGGCACAGGCAGGGAGCCCAGCCAACAGCGAGTTGCAGTAATCAAGACGGGAGATGACAAGTGCCTGGATTAGGACCTGCGCCGCTTCCTGTGTGAGGCAGGGTCGTACTCTGCGGATGTTGTAGAGCATGAACCTACAGGAACGGGACACCGCCTTGATGTTAGTTGAGAACGACAGGGTGTTGTCCAGGATCACGCCAAGGTTCTTAGCGCTCTGGGAGGAGGACACAATGGAGTTGTCAACCGTGATGGCGAGATCATGGAACGGGCAGTCCTTCCCGGGAGGAAGAGGAGCTCCGTCTTGCTGAGGTTCAGCTTGAGGTGGTGATCCGTCATCCACACTGATATGTCTGCCAGACATGCAGAGATGCGATTTGCCACCTGGTCATCAGAAGGGGGAAAGGAGAAGATTAATTGTGTGTCGTCTGCATAGCAATGATAGGAGAGACCATGTGAGGTTATGACAGAGCCAAGTGACTTGGTGTATAGCGAGAATAAGAGAGGGCCTAGAACAGAGCCCTGGGGGACACCAGTGGTGAGAGCGCGTGGTGAGGAGACAGATTCTCGCCACGCCACCTGGTAGGAGCGACCTGTCACGTAGGACGCAATCCAAGTGTGGGCCGCGCCGGAGATGCCCAACTCGGAGAGGGTAGAGAGGAGGATCTGATGGTTCACAGTATCGAAGGCAGCCGATAGGTCTAGAAGGATGAGAGCAGAGGAGAGAGAGTTAGCTTTAGCAGTGCGGAGCGCCTCCGTGATACAGAGAAGAGCAGTCTCAGTTGAATGACTAGTCTTGAAACCTGACTGATTTGGATCAAGAAGGTCATTCTGAGAGAGATAGCGGTAGAGCTGGCCAAGGACGGCACGCTCAAGAGTTTTGGAGAGAAAAGAGAGAAGGGATACTGGTCTGTAGTTGTTGACATCGGAGGGATCGAGTGTAGGTTTTTTCAGAAGGGGTGCAACTCTCGCTCTCTTGAAGACGGAAGGGACGTAGCCAGCGGTCAGGGATGAGTTGATGAGCGAGGTGAGGTAAGGGAGAAGGTCTCCGGAAATGGTCTGGAGAAGAGAGGAGGGGATAGGGTCAAGCGGGCAGGTTGTTGGGCGGCCGGCCGTCACAAGACGCGAGATTTCATCTGGAGAGAGAGGGAGAAAGAGGTCAGAGCATAGGGTAGGGCAGTGTGAGCAGAACCAGCGGTGTCGTTTGACTTAGCAAACGAGGATCGGATGTCGTCGACCTTCTTTTCAAAATGGTTGACGAAGTCATCTGCAGAGAGGGAGGAGGGGGGGGGAGGATTCAGGAGGGAGGAGAAGGTGGCAAAGAGCTTCCTAGGGTTAGAGGCAGATGCTTGGAATTTAGAATGGTAGAAAGTGGCTTTAGCAGCAGAGACAGAGGAGGAAAATGTAGAGAGGAGGGAGTGAAAGGATGCCAGGTCCGCAGGGAGGCGAGTTTTCCTCCATTTCCGCTCAGCTGCCCGGAGCCCTGTTCTGTTAAATGACGAGACAGAGGCATTGATGCGAGTAACCCGTCTTGTTCAGTACATGACAACACATCTGGGTATCTCAAGCACCCCGGTAAAACACAAGAGTTGCAGTAATGAACATTTACCAACAAACGGCATCACTGTGCCATCTTACACCCATAACATCTTCCATTTAATAAAATAGGACAGGAGGTGTCAATTCACTAACAAAACAAACCTAGTAACAATTTCCAACATGAACAGTTTAGTATTAAAAAAAATAATTCCCAGAACAACAACACATTTTGATATTCTCTTCACTTTTATCTCTGTCAACAATCCCTGATGGGAAACCTACAGATTAAGTATTTTTGGTGGCTGGGACAGATGCCTGCATCGTGAAAAGACAGGGGGCTTGTCTGTGAGGACTGCGGGTTCCCGCACAGGTGTGTCACCTGAATGTCTAAGGGGAGAATTGATGGGCGAGGGAGTGGCCGACCTGTGAACCCCTGGCTCTTCGCCCAGTGCCTCAGGCCCCATGTGACTTGCTGGGGTTCTGTCTTTTGTCATGCGACCCCTTTTGACCATCAGGGTTCTCAGTAGGTGCTGGCTCAGCAATCCGAAGGTCAACCCTGTTACGACGGTACAGTGATCCATTCACTTCGACCAAGTAGGAGCGTGGTGCCACTTTCTGTACACAGGATCAGAGTCTCCAGAGGCCTGTCCGGTCCCCTGGTAGTGGCTTCATTCGCACCGTTTCACCCACCCTAAGCTCAGGTAAGTCTTTTGCTGATTTGTCGTAGATGAACTTGGAGTGTCTTCTGTGACGTAGCTTCACCAGCACGTCTGTCACCACACATGGCTCCAGGAGAGTGCTGGCTACTGGCAGAGCTGCTTTTAAGCGCCGTGCCATGAGGCGCTGTGCCGGGCTGCTGTCCATGCCTTCTGTCGGGGTATTGCGCCACTGCAGGATTGCTTTCCAGGCATCTTTGCCCTCTCGCAGAGCCTTTTTGCAGAGGTTCTTTGCGATTTTTACTGCGGACTCTGCCTTCCCATTAGCTTTTGGGTGTCGTGGTGATGAAGTGACGTGCTCGAATTCTCATCCTGCAGCAAATTTTCGGAACTCAACTCCGGAGAATTGGGGTCCATTGTCTGAAATGACCCTATCTGGCTGGCCATAGTGGGCAAACTGAGCCTTGCAGCGTTTGATCGTTGTCTCTGCTGAGAGGTCGGGGAGGAGGTCGATCTCCCAAAAGTCTGAGTAATGATTGACTACCAGCAGAAAGTCTTTGCCACTGTGCTGGAAGAGATCTAGACTTACTATCTGACAGGGACGCATCGGTAGCTCGTGGGACATCATCGTCTCTCTCTGTTGCTCAATGGCATATTCATCGCAGATTGTGCATTTACTGACAGTCTTTAATTTCACTCTGCATTCCTGGCCAATACAGTGTGTCACGTGCTTGTCTGTAACAGGCCTCACCTCCTATGTGACTTGAGTGCACGCGTGCCAACATCTCAGGGCGCAGAGACCGGGGAATAACGACTCTCTGACTCTTGAATATTACTCTGTTTTGAACACTGAGCTCCTCTTTGATTGGCCAATATTCTCCGACGGCTAAAGCAGTTTCTTCCCTGCAGTCGGGCCAGCCCATCAGAATCACAGACAATGCCTGGAGTTGCCCGTCCCTGTCTGTGTGCTGTCTGATTTGTATAAGGCGCTGGTCCAGTGGACAGCTTCCTCCTCACTGGCTTCAGACCCAGTAAACCCCTGCATTATATGGCCATGGCCTCAAGGAGTGTTGATTGACATTCTGTGTTTCAAAATGCAGAAGTATCGATCCAAAATAAAAAATAAATGGCTTCACTGTCCTGTCTCTGTACAGTAAAATAGTTGTTGTACTGTGCTTTATGTAGGGTGTCCAAATACGCAGGAACATTTTACCCATTGTTCGAAACAGTTGTTTTTGATTGGACATGTACTCATTTTGACACATTATTTTCCTCTAGGTGTGGAAATGTGAACTTTGCAAGAAGAACAAGCTGTAATAGATGTGGCAGTGGTAAGTTATGTCTCTATATGACCCAGTACTACACTTACTACCCTGTCATGACTCTTACATTTGTCAAGATGAATCGCTCCATAAATGTGCAATCGTTTGGTTGGAGGAATAGAGAGATTCATTGTGATGAGACTTACAGTTGTAAATGCTGGTTCTCTTGATGTCAGTCAGCCTGTAAAGAAATCTGTGAGTCCATCAGAAAAGTAACCACTGACAATTCATGTTAGGCGGTATCAAGGAATAACTTGACCAGGATTTGTTTCAATTACTTCGGAGTCAAAGGTTTGTCACACCAATGTGAATCCCTATCTATCCAAAACAGAAAAGACAACGGAGGCAAAGATGATGAAAGCAGGGGGGACAGAGATTGGCAAGACCCTGGCTGAGAAGAGTCGGGGCCTCTTTAGTGCAAACGATTGGCAGTGTAAAACGTAAGTGATTAGCTAACTCTTCATTAAACTTTGACTCGTGCATGGTGGATCTTGACACGGGTTATGCTTTGACTGTGTCTGATAAGCACATGATTGTATTCCTTTTTAATATATAGCTGCGGCAATGTGAACTGGGCCAGGAGGTCTGAGTGCAACATGTGTAACACACCTAAATATGCCAAGCTCGAGGAGAGAACAGGTACATTACACAACACTGCCCTAGAAGTTTTCTGTCATGTTTTGAAATGCATTGCCTCCTTGGATATTCCTAGTTAATTCATTGCCCTTTCCTGTTATCAGGATATGGTGGAGGATTCAATGAGAGGGAGAATGTGGAGTACATTGACCGAGAGGAATCTGATGGAGAATACGACGAGGTGAATCTCTTTTAAGAAGCCACACTATGGGCTTATAACTGTCAAGTAATACTGGTTTATGATTTGGTATACTTTAGACAACAATGTATGTTGCCATTCCGTTTACACTAATACTTTTGGATTTCAATATCTGCCAGTTTGGGAGAAAAAAAAAAAAGTACCGTGGGAAACCTGGTAGCAGGTCTTCCTCGAAGGAGAGTGAAAAGAAGACGGAACCAGTGAAACCAGAAGAGGAAGAGGAGGAGGAGGATGACGACGAAGAGGAAGGAGACCTTTCAAAATACAAACTAGATGTGAGGACATGGTCCCTGAGATGGGGAAATAAAATGCAACCTGTGCTCTGCATTAACTGAACAAGTTTGGGGGCAATATGGCTCTTTTCCATAGCTTAACATTCTTGTCCAATATCAGTATGCAGCACAATGTGGAGAACCCACATTGCATCAGAAAGCTCGCCACACGAGTTGTTAATAGGCCATATTGCAGTAAAATATTGTGCAACGTTAAAGGAAAATTAGCTTCTTATTGGTCACTTTCAGAGAGGACCTCAGTTACAAACAGGGATGGAAGTGTCCATAACCTTAAAGTTAAAAATATAATTTGTACCTAGTTAGCACCACACCACTATATTTTGAAGCCGTGATCTCTGGTTCCCCAGGATGAGGATGACGATGACGACGATGATGCGGACTTGTCAAAGTACGATCTGGATGCCAGTGGTGATGAGGGGGAGAAGGACAAGCCAGTCGCAATAAAGGATAGCACCCCAGGGTCTTCCCAATCCTCCTCGGGCTCCTCCAGCTCTCGGTCCAGGTCCAGGTAAAAGGGTACAGGTCAAGGGTAACTCCAGGCAAAATGTCAGTATCAGCTCAATATTCCTTATAACCTATTGATCCTCATGAATTATGTACTTTTGTGCTACTTTTTTTTCCTCCTGTTTTGTCTTTTAAGTGATTCGGTATGTGTGTGTGGGTTTATCCCCTAATCGTAATGTGAAAAAGGGTACTTGTGCTTATTTGTACACTGAACAAAAATCTAAACGCAACAATTTCTAAGATTTTATTGAGTTACAGTTCATATAAGGAAATGTCCATTTAAATAATTTCATTAGTTCCAAATCTATGGATTTCACATGACTGGGAATACAGATACCTTTAATTTAAATAAAAAAAATAGATTGGGCGTTGATCAGAAACGCAGTCAGCATCTAGTGTGGCCACCATTTGCCTCATGCAGTGCGATACATCTCCCTCGCACGTCTTGACAAAGGAGAAATGGTCACTAACAGGGATGTTAAAAATAAAAAGATTGTGTAAGCAAAATTTTAAACTTTTTGTGCATATGGAACATTTCTGGAATATTTTTCAGCTCATGAAACATGGGACCAACACTACATGTTGCATTTATATTTTTATTAAGTATCTGTTTTTTGTAATTTGTTTCAACTGTTTTCAGATATGTTATTGATTTCTGTATTGCGGTCAATTGGTTACAGAGTGAAGGTTACTGCCATGACTTAAAAGTTGATACAACAATGTAAGATGGCGTATGACATCAAAAGGCAGGGGGGGACTGGGCATATTCACTAGTGTGCATCTTTTCATGCTTTAGAATGGTTGGATAATGCTTGCCAGTTTAATACTTGGTTTATTATTTTAGCTTGAATTAGATGCTTAAAAAAAAACGAATCCCTTGTATAGTCCAGTTTTAGATAAGTTGATTTGTCACATGGTCCAAAGTAGCTATTGATCATTGGTTTATGTGCAACATTTCTCTTTTGCCATTGACTGACTGTTAGTGTAACTTGTTTGTTATCATCCATGTGCATGCCCCTTGTTTTTCACTCTTTAGAAAATATTGTTACATTTCTTGTTTTCTATTTTTCAGATCCCAATCTAGGAGCTCATCAAGTTCCAGATCTCGCTCCAGTTCCCAAGAGCGAGGCCGGTCTCGCAGGTCCAACTCCAGGTGAATGAGGTGACATGCACTCCCCTTAGGAGAGAGTGTATGTGACTGGGCAGAATGTTCCAGAAACCATGTTGCCCTATTTAAAGTGTAGAAGAAGCTGTGCATTGATAACCTCAAATCCTACAGTTTCTCCATATACAGTTCCTTCCTTGGATGTCCCCAATTTAATTATGGAAAGTGTCACAACATAATGACAAGTTTGTCCCTGTTTCTGAACAACTATTTCTATGTCCGTTGGTCTTTTTCATATCCATTTTAAGGCTGCGTCCCCAGTGTTTCACTTCCTGTGCATTCGGAAAGTATTCAGACCCCTTAACTTTTTCCACATTTTGTTACGTAATAGCCTTATTCTAAAAAGGATTACATTGTTTTTTTCCTCATCAGTCTACACTCAATACCCCATAATGACAGAGCAAAAATAGGTTGTTATTAAATGGACTAAAAATAAACTGATATCACATTTACATAAGTATTCAGACCCTTTACTAAGTACTTTGTTGAAGCACCTTTGGCAGCGATTACAGCCTAGAGTCTTCTTGGGTATGACGTTACAAGTTTGGCACACTTGTATTTGGGGAGGTTCTCCCTTCTCTGCAGATCCTCTCAAGCTCTGTCGGGGTGGATGGGGAGCGTCGATGCACAGCTATTTTCAGGTTTCTCCAGAGATGTTCAATCAGCTTCAAGTCCGGGCTCTGGCTGGACCATTCAAGGACATTGAGACTTGTCCCGAAACCATTCCTGTGTTGTCTTGGCTGTGTGCTTAGGGTTGTTGTCCTGTTGGAAGGTGAACCTTCCAACACGCCCTGATTGCTCTGGTGCAGGGTTTCATCAAGGATGTCTTTTTTTATTTAAATTTGTATATACACATTTAACCTTTAACAAGGCAAGTCAGTTAAGAACAAATTCTTATTTACAATGACTGCCTACACCGGCCAATTGTGCGCCGCCCTATGGGACTCCAAATCACGGCCGACTGTGTTACAGCCTGGATTCAAACCAGGGTGTCTGTAGTGATGCCTCTAGCACTGAGATGCAGTGCCTTAGACCGCTGCGTCACTCGGGAGCCCTGTACTTTGCTATGTTCATATTTCCCTCAATCCTGACTAGTCTCCCAGTCCCTGCTGCTGAAAAACATCCCCACAGCATGATGTTGCCACCACTATGCTTCACCGTCTTGGGGGTTCAAAACTTCTTCCGTTTTAAGAATGGAGGCCACTGTGTTCTTGGGGCCCTTCAATGCTGCAGATTTTTTTTTTGCTACCCTTCCCCAGATCTGTGCCTCGACACAATCCTGTCTCGGAACTCTATGGGCAATTCCTTCAACATCATGGTTTACTTTTTGCTCTGACATGTCTTGTCAACTCTGGGACCTTTATATAGACAGGTGTGTGCCTTTCCAAATCATGTCCAACCAATTGAATTTACCACAGGTGGACTCCAGTCAAGTTGTAGAAAAGTCTCAAGGATGATCAATGGAAACAGGATGCACCTGAGCTCAATTTCGAGTCTCATAGCAAAAAGTCTGAATACTTATGTAAATAAGGTATTTCTGTTTTTAAAAATTCGCAAACATTTCATATTATATTATTATATTATAATACATTTGCAAACATTTTTTTTTTTTAAACGTTCGCTTTGTCGTTGTGGGTTATTGTGTATAGATTGATGGAAATGTGTTTCTTCAATTTTAGATTAAGGCTGTAACGTAACAAAATGTGGATAAAGTTAAGGGGTCTGAATAGTTTCCGTATGCACTGTACCTGGTTTGTTATTGTTTTTGCCTCACTGATTACTTGATTTATCTCTACAAAAGCTCCAGGTCTGGAAAGGCCTCTTCTCCCAGGAAGAGGACTCGCTCGCCCTCCTCCTCACCAGAGAGAGAAAAGAAGCGTAGTCGCTCCAGGTCCTCATCTGGAGAGAGGAAAAAAAGGCGCTCTAGATCACGATCGTCCGAAAGGTTTGGGTTTCTGTGGAATACCGCAAATGGTGTACTGAATATTAGCCTTGCCATCTACTACCCTTTTCACTACGAGAGTCAAGATTTTGATGTGACTTACTACAGTACCTTATCTTAATGCTGTAATATCAGGTGCATGTGTTGAATTTAAGCCTTAGTTAGAGGGTCGTGCCTGTCCACCCTACTCACCTCTCTGGTATTTTGTTTTGTTTCAGGCGCCGTGGCCAGTCCTCTGGATCGTCCCATTCTGGCTCAAGTTCAAAACAGAAATAAGTTTAAAGCAGCCCGTAAAACGGGAAAAAGGAATCTTAATGCCAGTGAATGCTGTAAAAAAAAAAAAAAAAAACAGGACAGATCCGTTCATTATGCTGTTCATTTTACCAGAGCTTTGCAGTACACAACAAATATTTTCCTTAAAAAAAGAAAATAGTGACGTCTCTTTTTACCATTCATTACATGCTGCCTTTTTAGAGCTCACTAAGCTCCCTGTCTGTATGAAGTGTGTAACTTTAGGTGTTCAATAGGCTTATGGTGTCTGGTCCTTTTTGTTGTTGTTGAAACAGAATAATATTGTGAAGAGGCAACATCCAATTTTAATCCAAACTGCACAATATCATGGCAGGAAACATTTTAATCCAGTCATTGTTAGGTTTTGAGAAATGAAAATGGCGTAGAATGAACTTTCATTTTTTACCAAGGATGTTTTACAGATGTTGGTCTTAACCCCTGATTTTCAGTGATTCGGGAACATTCTTGTGTGTGTGTGAAATTGTATAAGTGAGGCAAAAATGACCAACTCGGGTCTGTAAAACCATCTTGAAATATCTATTGTGTTCACCAATAAGCTTGCTAAACTAATTTGATGTCCTGTTAAGTCTTTTCTATGTTTTGAGGTAAAGTGAAGGTAAGTATTTTTCTTTACTTTCTGATATTTCTTGTTTTAAATAAGTGCAAGGTATTCCAATGGTGTTTTAGGCTTAGGAAATAACCCTAAATGATTTGGTACTGACAGTTGTTAGGCCACCAATGACAGTTGAGGTAATACTAAGTATATGTCTTACAGTAATTCATGTTTAGAGCCTATAAAATCACTACTCAACTTTGGTAAGTGTGTATGTGAAACTCAACAGGATTTCATGAAATTACTTTTTCTATTGTGAAAGCTAAAATCTTTTTGCTTTGTTTCTCTGCTCTGTTGTATACTCAAACAGTTAATGATTACTGTGCAGTAAGGATTAATTTAAAAACATATATTTTTTCTCTTCAAAATGACAGTATCAATAGAATGTGTTAAGATCTCGATCTCTAAAAATAAACTGAAATGTAAGCAGCATGAATAAAATCCCGTCAATCATTGCTGTGCTATTTTTAAATGCAAAACTCACAAGGTGTGAATGTCAGAAGACCATTTTTAAATGACAGTAGCGTGCCCGATCTAGGTCTGTGTAAACTTAATACGGTGGGAAATGTATCTCTGGTTGTCGCGTCGCAATAATCACTTACCACAGGTGACTGAGCGTTCTGTGATCCATGATGAAAGTATGCAAATTATTGGCGCTTTCAAGACAACCGGGAACTCGGGGGGAAAAAGAGTTCAAATCACGATCGGTGATCTTCAGGTCGAAAAGTAAGCGCTCTGGAAAGATGCCCAAGTTTCCGATTTGAGAATCCGAGTTGGATGACTTCAAAAGTCTGATTTCCCAGTTTTGAACCCCACTGTCCAGGAATTTCAAATGCCACCCTCTTACTGACATTGAGGGCACTACTATAATCAAAGCACAATGTTACGGATTAATCCTATTTTATTGACGTTCAGTCTTGTCTTTAGGTGGCACTTAACATACTAGCAAACTAAATTATGGAGCCCACTGTTAATTTTCAGACCAGATCATATCGTCCAGGAGGCTATGTAGAAACGCACTACAGGGTTAGGAATCTGGGTTTACAGGAAACGTTGAATATGGCGATTCTACTTTAAATCCAGGAAGCAGCCTTTCTACTTGCCATTCACCAGCGTTTCATGAATTATATCAAAATAGATTCGGTACTTACCGAAGAGTTTTGCTTACCAACTATTGTCATTACGGCTGGGAGGTACTTCAAAAAAATGTCTTAATAAAAAGTTGCATGCAACTGAAAAAATGCCTTGTCTGGAAAGAATATTGTTTTTGACCAAGTGCGTATGCGCCAAATCCATCTATTCCTCACCTACTATTTTAAGAATTGAATTAAAAGACAGTTTATCTAGAAATATACAACCACTAAAAACGTACTCTATATTGTCTACTTAATCTACTTGCATGAAATATTGCATTACGTGTAGCATGGATGAAACAACAGATTGATAATGCGTTTATATACTGTTGTAGGTGATTAAAATCAATTACCTTTCCTACTTCTATATCAGCCGACCTGTGCGTGGCAGCAATGGGGGGTTTTATTGGAGGTGCAGAAGAGGTGGAGTTGGCACAGCACACTTGATCAATAACAATACTTTTTATTTAGACATTTTTTGGGAGTACATAACTGCAGTAATGATAGTTGCTCAGTGAAACTCCATTCTTGATAAATACCGAACATATTTTGACATTAAGCTTGAAGCTAGTGCATGGCATGTTGAATGGCTGTTTCCTGGGTTTAAAGGAGAATTGCCATATTCAACATTCCTCTAAACCCAGATTCGGGTTCATTTTCAGGGCAGAAAAAGGCATTAAAACTGCACTGTGAAGGATTTAGGTTGTTGCATTTAAGAAAATGAAGCAACTAGGCCTAGGCTTGCCCATGGCTATGAAGTTTCCTAGGTCGGTAATTTTCAACCAAGGGGCCTCGGGACCTTTAAAAAAAAATATCAACAGCAAGGCCCAAATTTCTCATTTAATGCAAGAACTGACTGGCATAGTGTGATTTCATATTTTTACTGGGGTGTCTTGGATTATTTGAAAACTCCTCAGATTAACCCAGAAGGAATCAGAACATTTAGTCCAGGTGAGATCAATCATGGGCCTATCAAAGCCGTTGATAGCCTATATTATATTTAAGGCATAGCTGCCTACTACCATATGCTACAACTTTTGTTGTCTAATTTCAGCTGAAAAGTGAACATGAATTAAAATAATGTATTCAGTGAATTGACCCTTGTCTAGCTGGCAAAATTTTCCTGCTGGAGTCATAAGTGTTGAAAGATAGGCCCGCCTCTTGTGCTTTAAATGGTCTGATGCGCTTTTATGCAGTTGCTTTGCAGATAAATCTTGGTGATGCCAGCAGTGTTGGGGAAGCTACTGTGAAAATATAGTTTAACAATTACTTCACACTGGAAGAATTTCATCTAAACTTAAGCTACCGGTAAGAAAATAAAGATTATTAAGTGGCTCACTATCTAAATGACTGAGAAATTATATCTAAATCTGAAATGTCATACTACCAATTGCAAATCCAATCACTGCAGTCAAAGTTAACCAAATGTGTAATTTTTCAAAGTAGAATCAAACTATTTCAGGTGAGAATAGGGTAGGTCTGATGCTGAAAATGAAAATAATTCTTACCTACTTCACACATTTTCTTTTCGCAACAGAGGTAGTGCGTTTACAGTAGTGCTATTTACCTACACAACTACATAGACCAATTATTGTTAATCGTTTATTTACAAATTCCCTCCTAGTTTTGGTGCTGGTCCTGCCCTAAAGCAAGACGGATTGTGCAGTATGGCTGCATTCCATCCGAACAATCACTCCATTTGATTTGGCTGTGTTTTAAGTTCAGTAGAACCTCCCACACAGGACACTTTGCGTTAGACTATATTGTAAATCAAAACCTAAACAAAACGCTTGTCCCTGTCTTTTTATTTATTCTCCAAGATCTGGCCAATTTAAATTGCCAGAATAATTTTTTAAAGAAGAAATATATATATTTTAATTATTTCTGGGTATTTAGTTGCTTGGGTAATTTGATATGCATCAATCTGTTCCTTTGTGAGTAGGCATCGAATTGTGCGTATGCTGCGCAGGTTCACTGGTTTGCAAAACAAATGGATGGGTCTAGTTTATCGATTTGTAGATCTGACGCAGTTGCTACCTCAGATTATGAGCCCAACTAGTGTTGCAAATGAGGTATGTAGTCCCTCAGATGGCCACGGGGAGGAGCAATAGAGCTATAAACCCATACAGTTTTTGGCTGAATAAACCCTAAACCGAACCCTAGGTAAAATCGAATCAAATTTTATTGGTCACATACACATTTAGCAAATGTTATTGCAGGAACACAAGAATTTCACTATCTCAAACAGTTCAGTAATATCTAACAATTCACAACAGTACACGCATCTAAAGTAGAATGGAGTTAAGACATGTATAAATACTCAGATGAGCAATGTTAGTGGCATTGACTAAAGGGTAGAATACACTACATATGAAATTAATAAGGCATTATTATAAACATTATTAAAGTGACAAGTGTTCCATGTCTATGTATATAGGTCAGCAGCCTCTAAGGTGCAGGGTTGAGTAGTGGGGTGGTAGCTGGTTAGTGATGGCTATTTAACAGTCTAATGGCCTTGAGAGACTGATGAACAGCTTCTCTCGGTCCCAGCTTTGATACATCTGTACTGATGTGGCCTTCTGGATGGTAGTGGGGTGAAAAGGCAGTGGCTCGGGTGGTTTGAAGTCCTTGATTTTTTTGGCCTTCCTGTGACATTGGGTGCTGTTAGTGTCCTGGAAAGCAGGCAGGCAGCCCGCACCACCCTCTGGAGAGCCCTGCTGTTGTGGTCTGTGCAGTTCCTGTACCAGGCGGTGATACAGCCCAACAGGATGATCTTAATAGTGCATCTGTAAAAGTTTATTAGGGTCTCAGGGGCCAAGCCAAATTTCTTCACCCTTCTGAGGTTGAAGAGACGCTGTTGCGCCTTCACCACACTGTCTGTGTGGGTGGACCATTTGAGATCGTTGGTGATGTGTATGCCGAGGAACTTGAAGCTTTTCACCTTCTCCACTGCAATCCCATCGATGTGGATAGGAGCGTGCTCTCTCTGCTGTTTCCTGAAGTCCACGATCAGCTCCTTCGTTTTGTTGCCATTGAGGAAGAGGTGGTACCACTCCGCCTGGGCCCTCACCTCCCTGTAGGCTGTCATTGTTGGTAATCAGTTCAGTCGATAATCAACTGGTGTGTCGTCTGCAAACTTGATGATTGAGTTGGAGGCATGCATGGCCACGCAGTCATTGGGAAACAGGGAATATAGGAAGGGGCTGAGCATGCACCCTTGTGGGGCCCCTGTGTTGAAGATCAGCGAAGTGGTGGTTCCTACCTTCACCACCTGGGGGTGGCCCGTCACGAAGTCCAGGACCCAGTTGCACAGGGCGTGCTTCAGACCCAGGGCCCCGAGCTTAATAATGAGCTTGGAGGCTGAGCTATTGTCAATTAACAGCATTCTTACATAGGTATTCCTCTTGTCCCGATGGGATAGGGCAGTGCGATGGAGATTGTATCGTCTGTGTATCTATTGGGGAGGTATGCAAATTGAAGTGGATCTAGGGTGTCAGGTAAGGTACAGGTGATATGATCCTTAACTAGCCTCTCAAAGCACTTCATGATGACAGAAGTGAGTGCTACGGGGCGATAGTCATTTAGTTCAGTTACCTTTGCTTTCTTGAGTACAGGAACAATGCTGGACATCTTGAAGCAAGTGTGGACAGCAGACTGGGATAAGGAGAGATTGAATATGTTTGTAAACACACCAGCCAGCTGGTCTGCGCATGCTCTGAGCACGTGGCTAGGGATGCTGTCTGGGCCTTGCGAGGGTTAACAAGTTTAAATGTCTTACTCATGTTGGCCACGGAGAACGAGAGCCCACAATCCTTGGGAGCAGGCCGCGTCGTGGCTGGTTATCCCTTTGTAATCCGTGATTGTCTGTAGACCCTGCTACATACGTCTCGTGTCTGAGCCGTTGAATTCTCACTCCACTTTGTCTCTGTACTGACGTTTTGCCTATTTGATTGCATTACGGAGGAAATAACTACACTGTTTGTATTCAACCATATTCCCAGTCAACTTGTCATGGTTAAACGCTTTGGTTCGCCGTTTGAGTTTTGCGCGAATGCTGCCATCTATCCATGGTTTCTGATTTGGGTATGTTTTAATAAACACAGTGGGAACAACATCTGCTATACACTTCCTCAGAGGCTACCCTGAACATATCCCAGTCCGAGTGATCAAAACGATCTTGAAGCATGAATTCCGATTGGTCAGACCAGTTGAAAATACCTTAGCACGGGTACTTCCTGTTTTAGTTTCTACCTATAGGAAGGGATGAGCAAAATAAAGTAATGATTTTATTTGCTGAAGGGAGGGTCGGTGAAGGGCCTTGTAGGCATCCCGGAAATTGGAGTAGCAGTGGTCAAGTGTTTTAGCAGCGTGAGTACTACAGTCAATGTATTGATAGAACTTTGGTAGTGTTGGTCTCATATTTGTTTTGTTAAAATGCCCAGCTACATTAAATTTGGCCTCAGGATATGTGGTTTGCAGAATGTCCAGTGTAAGTCCTTGAGGGTCGCTGTGGTATCGGCTTGAGGGGGAATATAAACAGCTGTGACTATAACCGAAGAGAATTCTCTTGGGAGGTAATAGGGTCTGCATTTGATTGTGAGGTATTCTAGGTCGGGAGAACAAAAGGACAAAAGTAACAGTCAGTATCTGGTGTGGCCACCAGCTGCATTAAATACTGCAGTGCATCTCCTCGTTATGGACCGCACCAAATTTTTCAGTTCTTGCTGTGAAGTGTTACCCCACTCTTCCACCAAGGCAGCTGCAAGTTCCCGGACATTTATGGGGGGAATGGCCCTAGTCCTCACCCTCCGATCAAACAGGTCCCAGACATGCTCAATGGGATGAGATCCGAGCTCTTCGCTGGCCATGGCAGAACACTGGCATTCCTGTCTTGCAGGAAATCACACACAGAAGGAGCAGTATGGCTGGTGGCATTGTCATGCTGGAGGGTCATGTCAGGATGAGCCTGTGGGAAGGGTACCACATGAGGGAGGAGGATGTCTTTCCTGTAATGCACAGTGTTGAGATTTCCTGCAATGACAACAAGCTCAGTCCGATGATGCTGTGACAAACCGCCCCAGACCATGACGGACCCTCCACCTCCAAATTCGATCCCGCTCCAGTGTACAGGCCTCGGTGTAACGTTATTTCCTTCGACGATAAACGTGAATCCAACTCATCAGTGAAGAGCACTTTGTACCAGTCTTGTCTGGTCCAGCGACGGTGGGTTTGTGTCCATATGTGACGTTGTTGCCGGTGATGTCTGGTGAGAACCTGCCTTACAACAGGCCTACAAGTCCTCAGTCCAGCCTCTCTTAGCCTATTGCGGACAGTCAGCACTGATGGAGGGATTGTGCGTTCCTGGTGTAACTCGGGCAGTTGTTATTGCCATCCTCTACCTGTCCCGCAGGTGTGATGTTCGGATGTACCATTCCTGTGCATGTGTTGCTACACGTGGTCTGCCACTGCGTGGACCATCAGCTGTCCGCCCTGTCTCCCTGATGTTCTACTAGATGTTTTCAAATTACAGAAATTATTAACTGAATATTAATTAAAATAATAATAATAATTGTGTAAAAATGAAGTGTCCATGACTGATGTTCTCATCCTCTGCAACATTTTTGAAGGACTGTTTACACACACACAACATTTTAAATAAGGTTTGATTTTGAATGAAGCAACACATCTTCCAGTACCTTCAAGATGACTACCAGGTAAGCAGATCTCTTTATATTTCTCCAGTTAAAAGTAAACGTTCTCTTGTCAGACTGCGTACATGACGGTATTGATAATCATTACCGTTCCAGGTAGTTTTCCACATTAAGACAAACGTTAGATTTAAAAATGTATGAAATTATACTTCATTCATGTCTCATTATGTACATTGAGTAAAAATGTGCTTTGTCCTCATGTCTTCTCTATTGTTAGCAGAACATACTTAGGTTCCTCATCCTCTGCAACACCATTCTCACTTACCGCTGCAATTTAAGGCCAGTTGCGGTGGAGAACTTCTGTTTTGGTAATGAGAATTTAATCATACAGACTATATTTATAAATATATATAATTAATTATTAATTTAAATATTATTTAGTAACTTGATATTTTGTTCGTCCTGTTTAATTGCAGACATTCAGCCAGTGACAAAAAGAAAGCTTTAGCAAAGTCTGACAAAATTCAGAGAAAAGGTCTACGCCAACCCAGAACTGCTGGAAGAGTACAGCAGGAAGGAGAGAGAGGTTCGGGGTTGGAGAGGAGGCTGGGACTGGGCCCCCTAAGGGGGTTTCAGGATCTATCTATCTTTCCAAAAATTGGAATCGCTTCTGTCCCATGGTTGATCCTAGTATAAGACCTCATTAGGTCTTCCATTGCACGTGTGCACCTGTGTATGTAGTAGGTGCACACTACAAGGGAAATAAGACCAAGGATCATGGTAACAGTCAGGATACTGTTCGGCACCGTCCAAGAGCGGGCGACAGACCAATCTTTTGGTCTGTAGTCAGTCGGGTCAACTAAAAGTGCCTCATCCAGTACGCTGAGATCAACAGTCATGGGTCCCTCGTACTGGATTTGGTTTCGAATGGCTTGTGGTAACTCAAGGGAACGTTTAGCAAAAGTGTCTGGCATTTCAATCTCTGTGTCTATCCTGTCGGCGGGAAGTTGGTATAGAGCGAGGTCGTCTATGTGAATAATCGCCCCCTCTGGTACCTTATCAAAAACAGTCTGGTTGGGGAGGTTCGATTGGGTGATGGAGTCATGGCGTTCGTAAGTCATAGTGGCGGACGCGAACGGTGTGTTGACCAACCATCGGTTCCCTACCACCTCCACTTGTGTGGTGGTGGCCCCATCCTTGGCTGTTAGTTTGGCTCTACAGCGTTCTTCGCTGGTGATAGCTTTAATACCACAAAGATGCTCAGTGTTATCCCTTACAAACGGTTTGCTAGGACAGAGGTAGTGGACATCTTTGGTTAGAGTACACATTAACAGGTTAGGGGTGAGATAGAAATCTGGGTTGTTGTCTTGGTAAGCTACAACTTGGGGCGTGGCAATCTTTACGTGGGTACTGTCGCGCCAAAATCCTACATATGAGAACGGTTTTCAATCTATAGATATTCTCCAGTTCAACAACCGGCAGCGTCATAGAAATCCCACTTCCTTACGACCAACATCAACGTGTATTGGGATGGCTGACACCAGACTATAGGCCAAATGTGACTGTAATGGCCTTATCGTGGTTGAAGTAGCTGAGGTCAATATGTTCTGCACCATTGAGAGGGGCACTAGATATGAGGGGATTCTATTCATGGCCAAGTGGTCCATAGAAGAGCTAACTTCATGGAGAAAATCCTCCAGTAACAATCGAACCAATTGGACATGGGCATAGTCATGATTCATGACCTCTGCTAGCTTTCCTACAGAAAGGATAGTTTTGTTCAGGAGAGTAGCGTGTGTGTTGACCACCAGAATAGTGTTCTAGAAAGACTTTCCCACATGTTGCAACCTGAGGGCCTGTGCCTTCATCTGCTGCTGGATAAGTGGCATCTCTTCAGTAATGTACCTAACATTCCTCTTGATTGTGGATAGACTGACTGCGTTGACGGCAGTGGTACCTAGGGCAAAAAGTGACCCTACGGCAGCCCCTATCGATAGTAGCGCCCCGACAAATCGTTTCTCTCGCCTGGGCTCGGCTAGTTCTGACTGAGTTACTGTGAACTTTTGGAGTTGAGCCAAAAGGCAGTGTCTAGCTGGGCGTGCTTAATTGCCTGGCTGGTCCAGTCAGCCCCGGCCCAACTCAAATGCTCCGCAGGTGGAATGTATTCTCTGCATCTAGGCGGACATACACCCTCTGCGTGTGTACTCTGCAGTTAGTTATGAGGAGTCCTGGGTCGTCGCGGAGAATGATTCCCGTAGGGGGTCCGTTCGTGATTACGTAAGGTGGGTTTGTTTTGACCGGGGCACAGAGTGTCAGGATCAGCCAAAGGAATCCATCCTACAGAAACGCATAATCAGAGATTGTTGGATTATTTAAGTTATTTGTTTTTGTAAACAAAAATGTTTTGACAACTATTTTTCTGGTTTTCTTATTTTGAAACAGTACAGCGCAGGACGATATCAATAGTGTCAATAGATGTGTAGCTGGGAAGAGAATAAAATATGTTAAGTGCAACGTACTGATCTCCTGGAAGGGATCAGCTGAGGGTACTTAAAAAATGTCTTAGTACCTCTGACTTTGCTAGGTTTTTGTCTATTCGGTGCTGGCTAGCACCCCTTCTATTCCCATGGGGGGAGTGTACAATTTGATTTGGTTCTGGTGGACCCACTTTAATGTGGCGTTTTGTCGACCTTTGCTGATTCTGATCTGGTAAGCTACAGGTGATAGCTTCACCACAATCTCGTGTGGCCCCGTCCAGTGGGGCAGGAACTTTGTTGCGACCCCCGCGGGTTTGATGTATATGTAGTACCACACCTTATCCCCGACCTTAGCGAGCATACGCAAAGGTAGTCTGGAGATGGTTCCGCAGGTCGGTTACGTATTGATGAGCCGTGTAGGAGGACATCACCCGGTTGGTACAGGAGATGCAGTGGAAGCGTCATTTGCCGGCCCGTCATCATCCTGAAGGGTGTTATTCCTGTAGACCTGTTGCGTGTGGCTCTGATCTCCATCAGTACCAATGGGAGTTTGAGGTCCCAATCTTTGTGGTTGGCTGCCACATACTTCCTCAAGATTCTGACGATTGTTTGGTTGCTTCTTTCGACCCTGCCGAGCTCCTAGGGTGATATGCGAAGTGGAGTTTAGCTTTGACTCCCAGAAGCCTCCACAGTTCGGTCATTACAGCTGCAGAAAACTGGGTTCCTCTGTCGCTGTCCACGGTTTCTCCTGGCAGGCCGTAACGACTGAAAACGTGGTTTAGCAAAAGAACGGCCGTGGTTTCCGCTGTGTCATTGGTCGCCGGCAAGCACTCCACCCACTGGCCGACCTGGCAACTGGGCCGACCCAGTCGATCTGGATCAAGCTCCAGGGGTAAGACACACCGTTGCGTTGCAGGGGTGCTCTGTGAAGTGGCTTGGTGGGTTGAAACTGGCAGCAAACTAGACACCCCCTCACGTATTGTGCCACGTATTGTTCCATGTGAGGCCAGTAGGCCACCTGTCGCAATGTTTCGCATGTAGCCTTGACCCCCCTATGGCCTCCACATGGCTCGTCGTGGGCATGGGCTATCATTATCCCCCTCTGTGTTTTAGGAACCACCCATCTTCGAGCGGTGTCGGTTTCTGAAAAATACACCAGTAGGTCATCTACAAGTGTGAGGTGCTGTTTAGTTGCGTACAGCAAACGCAAGTTGTGTGAACCTGCCAAAGCCAGTTCGGACACTGGGTGGTTGATAAGATCAAACAGGAATGTCATCAAAGTGGCGAGGGACTCATCTTGGGGTTGCAGTGCTACCAGCTCGCCATTCAGGAATGAATGCATTAGCAACACATTATGTTCGTGCGAAGACATTTTCTGTGATGCTACATCGCTACGCGTTACCGCAGACACCATAGCTTCCACATTGTTTTTTTCATCTCGAGCATCAAACACCCAAGGGGTGCCGTGAATTGCACCAGATTTCGCCATGCTGTCGGCATGGTCGTTGTCAAGTTTGTCACGAACAGGTGAGTTGGAGTGTCCTTTGACTTTCTTCCAATACACCTGTATGTCGTGTTTGGTGATGAGGTCATCACAAGCTAGGATGAGGTCCTTGTTTTTCACCTCTTTACCACTTGACGTAGTCATGTGCTTTTGTTTCCAAAACAGCAAGTGGCATAAGAAGGTGAGTCTCGCATAGTTTGAGTCGGTGCTGATCACCAGTTCTGACTATTCGTGTTTCACTGCCGTTTGCAGGGTGATCAGCACGCCCGCCACTTCTGCAAACTGGCTGGTCTTGTTGCCAAGCTGAAATTGAAGTGGTTTGCACGGAATGTCGTTGTGCCATACCAATCCCACGCCAGCTTGCAAGTGGTCTAGATTGGCGGTAAGAACAGCCATCTACAAATGCCATCAGCATTTCAAGACACACGTTCTCTTCGAAGTAGTGATGGTTCGAAGGCAATGGCGGAGCGATGTCACGCGGGGGTGGTGTGGAGTCGGTTTCATCATCACCACAGTGTTGACACACCGCCAAAGCACTGCACAAAGGCAAGTTTTTCACTTTTGCGTAGTTGATTACTACATCATGGCTCTGCAGCGTCATAAGCCAAGCCGCTATCCTGCTGTTGTGTACAGCACCCTCATGGATTCATTGGCTTTTCAGAAAAGTCACCGGCTGGTGACATGTTTCTATGATCACCTTTTGTCCGCCGACATAACTGGTGTTGATTTACCAGACTGTCGACAGCAGCGCATTTTCGCAGTCTGAGTATTTGTGTTCAGCAGGGTTGAGTGTTTTGCTCGTATAAGCAACCACGTGTTTGTCTTGGTCGTATTTTTGGTACAACCCAGCGCTAAGGCAGTGTTCTGAGAAAGCGACTTCCAAAAAGAATGTCTTGTCTTTGTTGGGGTATACCAGGCAGGGTGCCTTGCAAAGCTGGTTTTTCAAGGAAGCAACAGCTTCGTTTTGAGTGACATCCCAAACGAATGGGGTGTCTTTCTGAAGAAGACAAGTCAACTGTTTTGACAAGTTGGCTTAGTTTTCGATGAATTGACGGGGGAAGCTGCGCACCTCGTTAAGGTTCGTAGGTGTTTTGATGTTGCGGACTGCTTGGATTCGGTTAGACTGTGGCAGGATGCCCTCGCCACCCACCAGAAGCCCAACATAGTTTACCTTGGTCCTGCACCATTGTCCTTTCATGATGGCCAACTTAGCCCCTGCAGTCCCGAGTTGGGTGAGAACGTGGTCCATCTCATTGAGGTGATGTGACCAAGTCTCACTTCTCATGAGAACGTCGTCCACGTAGATTATCGTCGCCCTAGAGGCTGCGTCTGGCATTGCCTTGTGCAGGAAGATGTTGAACTCTGAGGGGGTGTTCGCATACCCAAATGGGCAACAATTGAACGTGAAGAACTTGTTAGAGAAAGAGAAAGCCAACTTTTGTTGGTCACGAGGGTCGACGGTCATGGTCCAGAAACCATTAGCCACGTCGACAGCGGAGAAGTACTTGGCGTTTGCCAACTTTGGGAACTCTTGGTCAAGCTGTGTCATTGGCCAACGAGACAATGGAACCAGTTTGTTGAGTTGTCTATAGTCAACGGTAAGACGCCATTTACCCGTTGGTTTTAGAACCAGCCACACGGGAGCGCTGTACGTACTGTTACATTCCCTGATTATCTGTTTAGCTAATAAAGAATCGATCGTCTCTTGTACCGCTGTGTATGCTGCGAGTGGGATTTTGTATTGTCAAACAACCGTAGGAGTTGCTCCGGGTGGCGTAGGAATACGCACCACATGGATACCCGTAACCCCGCAATCCAGTGAGTCTGTTGACCAGATCTCACTGTGTTTGTTAACCTCTTTCAGCTAGGGGGCACTATTTTTATGTTTGGAAAAATAACGTTCCCAATGTAAAACGGCCTATTTCTCAGGCCCATATGCTAGAATATGCATATAATTAACAGATTGGGGTAGAAAACACTCTAACGTTTACAAAACTGAACATTGATGAACGTTGATGTGTCGTCAAGTGGCAATACGGGAGTTAGTGCGATTGCTTTTGACTGACAAGTAAAACAGCGTACCTCCCTCGCCATCTAGGTCAAGGGAGGACGGAAGAGGCCCAATCACGGGAACAACCAGTTCAAAATCATTGAAGGAATAATCAATCAATGTTCCTAGCTGAGTGTGCCGAGAAATGTAAATATCCGCTTGTACCAGGAGGTAAGTGGATCTAGCGGTTAGTTCCAACAGCGGGTTGCCATTGATAGTTAGCCCCAAGTCGAATAGTTGCGGAGAGGGTTGGAAGAACGCAGTGGTGCCTTCCATCCGGTATCCGGGCGCCAGGTTCCGTCTTACAGAAACCTTGGTGGTTCTTCCCCGACTAAACATGGCGGACTCAGTTATCACCTTGCAAGCTTCAGGGATAGTCTGCCCGGATGCCATTCGCACCGGGTCGAAAGACAAGGCATCTTGGTTTGGCTGCGCGAAAGAAGAAAATAACTTGGTTTATGGTGTCGAGTTTAACACCCAATCTTACCAAAATGTCCGCTCCTACATAGACTGTATGTCGGAGGTCCGCGACAACCAGTAGGTAGTGAGATACTTCCTTGGTTCCAATGCGGACCGATAGCCCACACACCCCTATTGCGGTGTGTCATCTGGGGAGTCCTTCCCAGTGGAAATCTAAACATTTTCGCCGCAAGGGGATGGCAGTTAGCCGTTTTCAAAATTTCGTTGAACATTTCCAAACTGATTGCGGATTTTTCTGACCAGGTTGCTAGTCTGGCATCCTCAACCATAGTCCCGTTTAGGAACACGCCCCCTATTAGAGGAGGGCGGTACGTGTCGGCTGGTGAGTCGCCCAAGCCACACAGGAAAACCTCATGTTCGGTTAAGTTCCGAGTTGAACTCACCTTGTCATTTTCCACCAATGGCAGGCTCATGGCCAAGTTCACCGGGTTTGCGTCAGATGCTGACGTCGAACCCACGTCATTGCGCAATGTATGGCAGGTAGCCTTGGAAGAATGCGGTAAAGTCAACGGAGTTGGCATAGGTATTTGTGACCAGATTTGATTGGTACCACAAATGGATTGGAAAACCAAACTGTCAATTAAATCGATCCCAATCAGCATCCGTTAAATTTCGATGCTAGTCACATACTGGATCAGTGACACGCTTTCGAAGTTGAGTTTAAGTAGAAGACGCTTGGTTAGGGGCGAGGTAGCTTGCGTGAAGCCTCGAAGATTCGTATCTCAATGTTCTGTTTTTAAATTTTAACCAACGTTCTGCAGGGTCCACTGGCCTTTTTAGTTCATCCAGCAAGGTTTTGGATATGAGGGAAATTGTTGAACCCGAATCTATCAGAGCGTGACAGGTCAAACAGTCCTCCCCAGGACTGTTCTAAGGTATGGTCTGTTCGAGAGCTTCTAGATAATTTCGGTTAGCGTTTAGATCATTGTTGAACACTTTGTTGCCCTTGTTACGCTTGTTACCCTTAGGTCCTGACCCTTTGTGAGAGTTAGGCGCAGGGGCATATCGGCTAGGTTGATCTCTACGGGACTTGTTAGATTGAGGACGTTCATCATAGCTATTGTTACGGCGGTGGTTGTCAGGGTGGTTGTTACTTGGTAGCCATCCACTTTGATCGTCCTCTTTTACCGCACATGTCCCCGATGCAGAACCTTCTAATTCGAGTGATGGTTCACTGAACATTTTCTTTCACAGTGACACTGACAGTGACAATAACTATATACAAAATACCAACATGGTATTCTAACACACTCCCCCCCCCAAAATTGAGAAAAAAACATGATTAAAAAAAAAATACATTTACCAAATAACACTTTCAATATTTGGAAGACCCTCAGTTGTCTACACAATATTGTGCTGCTGATGCCAGGTGCCATAGCAGTCTCTTTCTGCTGTAAAGCAGAGGGTCACCAAGCATGTGGTGCAGGACTTCATTTTGCAAAGAACACAGCGACGCCTCCATGCTGTGCCCTTTTGCCCCTGAGGCACATCCATGCCTGCAGAAATACATTTGTGCAGATGAACACCACTTGTGGCAGGAGCTGGATGAACCAGCTTCAGTGGGGGATGGACACCTTGGCACTGGGTGCTCCCATTCGGAGTCAGTGTCACTGTGAAAGAAAATGTTCAGTTGGAATAGTTTCACATATGAGCCCTGTATCAACAGGTATAATAAACATATATATATATATATATATATATATATATGGAGTACATGGAACATAAGGTTGAATATATTATTATAGACCTGCTAGATCTACTGTCTCATTTATATTATGACAGACCAGCTACTGTCTATTTTATATTATGACATTTCAGCTAGATCTACTGTCTATTATACACTGCTCAAAAAAATAAACGGAACACTTAAACAACACAATGTAACTCCAAGTCAATCACACTTCTGTGAAATCAAACTGTCCACTTAGGAAGCAACACTGATTGACAATACATTTCACATGCTGTTGTGCAAATGGAATAGACAGGTGGAAATTCGAGGCAATTTTTTAACTTCTCCGTATCCCTAACCACATCCCCACGCACACATTCTCTCTATCTTAAAGACACACACAGACACTCACCTCGATGGTTGCTATTGTACCATTACCTAACCTCTGTTACAACTTGTTAACCTGTTAGTCCTATAGGGGCAGTATTTCATTTTTGGATAAAAAGACGTGCCCGTTTTTAGCGCAATATTTTGTCACGAAAAGATGTTCGACTATGCTTGGAATTGATCGTTTTGGAAAGAAGACACTCTGACGTTTCCAGAACTGCAAGGATTTTCACTGTGAGTGCCATAGAACAAAATCTACAGGCAAAACCAAGATGTTTGAGCGACCAGGAAATCAACAGGATTTCTGAAGGCACGTTTTCCATGATCGCCTTATATGGCTGTGAATGCGACAGGAATGAACGGACACTTCCTATCGTTTCCCCCAGGTGTCTGCAGCATTGTGACGTATTTGTAGGCATATCATTGGAAGATTGACCATAAGAGACTACAATTGCCAAGTGTCCCGCACGGTGTCTGCGTGGAAATTGGTGCGCAAAAGTCAGCTACCAGTATTTTTCCATCCGAATCAGAGAAGAATGCACGCTTCCAGGGACGGCATTTCAATGAAGAGATATATGACAAAACACCTTGAGGATTGATTCAAACAACGTTTTCCATGTTTCAGTCGATATTATGGAGTTAATTCGGAAAAAGTTCGACGTTTAGGTGACTGAATTTTCGGTTAGTTTCGGTAGCCAAATGCATAGTAACAAAACGGAACGTTGTGTCCTACACAAGCATCTTTCAGGAAAAACTGGACATCTGCTATGTAACTGAGTCTCCTCATTGAAACATCTGAAGTTCTTCAAAGGTAAATTATTTTATTTGATCCCTTTGCTGGTTTTTGTGAATATGTTGCGTGCTAAATGCTAACGCTAAATGCTAAGCTAGCTATCACCACTCTTACACAAATTATTGATTTTCTCTGGTTCTAAAGCATATTTTGAAAATCTGAGACGACAGGATTGTTAAGAAAATGATAAGCTTGAGGGCAGGCATATTTATTTCATTTCATTTGCAATTTTTAGAAATCGCTAATGTTGCGTTATGGTAATGAGCTTGAGGCTGTAGTCACGATCCCGCATGCGGGATGGGGCGGACTAAGAGGGTTATTAAGCATATCACAACGTGTCGTGAAAGTGTAAAAAGAGAAAGTTTCCTCTGTTGACAGAGCTCTGTAGGATCTAGCCTACTCTAGATCCTTTGTCTGTGTCTGTCTGTGTTGTTTTGATTAACAGTGGACATCAGCTTTGTCCGTTGTGGACGTTTATTTGGGGAAGTTGTTGACTGAGGAGCATTGTGACCAATGACAAACCCTCATCTTCCTGATGGCATCTTATTCAAATGAGGTACACTACTTGACCAAAGGTATGTATGTGGACATGCAAACATCTCATTCCAAAATCATGGGCATTAATATGGAGTTGGTCCCCCTCTTGCCTGCTTCAACAGCATCCAATCTTCTGGGAAGACCTTCCACTTGATGTTGCTGCAGGGACTTGCTTCCATTCAGCCACAGGCATTAGTGAGGTCGGGTACTGATGTTGGAGCGATTAGGCCTGTCTCAGTCGGTGTTCCAATTCATCCCAAAGTTGTTTGATGGGGTTGAGGTCAGGGCTCTGTGCAGGCCAGACTTGTTCTTCCACCGATCTCAACAAACCATTTCTGTATGTACCTCGCTTTGTGCATGGGGGCATTGACATGATGAAACAGGAAAAGGCCTTCCCCAAACTGTTGACACAGTTGGAAGCACAGAATCGTCTAGAATGTTATTGTATGCTGTAGCTTCACTGCAACTAAGGGGCCTAGCCCGAACCATGAAAAACAGCCCCAGACCATTATTTCTCCTCCACCTAACTTTGCAGTTGGCACTATGCATTCGGGCAGGTAGCTTTCTCCTGGCATCCGCCAAACCCAGATTTGTTCATCGAACTGCCAGATGGTGATTCATCACTCCAGAGAACGCGTTTCCATGGCGGCGAGCTTCACACCACTCCAGCTGAAAGTTTGGCATTGCGCATGGGGATCTTAGTCTTGTGTGTGGATGCTCGGCAATGGAAACCCATTTCATGAAATTCCAGTTATTGTGCTGACGTTGCTTCCAGAAGCGGTTTAATACTCGGTAGTGAGTGTTGCAACTGAGAACAGAGGATTTTTACGTGTTACTTGCTTCAGCACTCTGTGGTACCGTTCTGTGAGCTTGTGTGGCCTACCACTTCGCGGGACGTTTCCACTTCACAATAACAGCACCTGCAGTTGACCAGGGCAGCTCTAGCAGGGCAGAAATGTGATGAACTGACTTGTTGGAAAGGTGGTATCCTATGACAGTGCCATGTTGAAAGTCACTGAGGTCTTCCATCGGGGCCATTCTACTGCCAATATTTGTCCATGAAGATTGCATTTTATTCACCTGTCAGCAACTGGTGTGGCTGAAATAGCCCTATCCACTAATTTGAAGTGTTGTCCACATGCTTTTGTATATATAGTGTACATTGTTTTGTCTTCTAATACCCTATGGTTGCACAAATCTCTCCTTGACTATCCCCAGATTTCAGTACTTCCTGAATTAAGACACCTGAACCATGACCTGTAAAAGCACACCTGAATGACCAGTTTAATAATGTCAGGTAGTGGATGATACATTTAGGCATAATCTTGTCTTAATGCTCAAAAATGCTTAATCAATGTTTTATTCTTCATATTATTATATTTATTTCAATTGTCACAAGCTGAATAACATTGTTACCTTGTCCTGACCTGCTATCCCAGCTGTACTGTAATTCATATTCGGCCTACTCTGCAACAGCCTTACACTTATGTGTCTTATGTTTTATTTGTATTAAAAAAAAATCTTCGAAGAACCTGCTGATCAGGTTTGAAGATGTGGGTGTACACCCTATGGGTGTATTGTTGCTCCTACTGTCCTCTGATAGAACCAATTTCAGCCCTCTCTGAAGGTCATGTGCTATTCAGAGGTATATTTCTTACATATTACTAGTATACTACCAGTTCTTGTGCCCGATGCAACGCGGAGTGCCTGGATATAGCCCTTAGCTGTGGTATATTGTCCATATATCACAAACCTCCAGAATGTGTAATGAGGTAGATGTTCTGCATAGAAAAGCTGAAGTGAAGCTGGGGGGATTGTTTCGGACTCTGTATCCCTCAGCACTGTATCTTATATGAAGCTGAGTGGAATCCTTTCAATGACACATCTGTCAAACTACTCAAGTTTGCAGACGACACCACACTGATTGGTCTGATCTCCAACGGTAACGTGTCAATCACAACAGGCTGCTGAGGGGAGAAAGGCTCATAATAATGGCCTGAACGGAGCAAATGGTTTGACATCAAACACACGGATACCATTCCACCTATTCCGCTCCAGTCATTACCACAAGCCCATTCTCCCCGATTAAGGTGCCACCAACCTCCTGTGGTGTCCATGTACCGGAGAGAGATTGACTGGCTGGTGCCCTGGTGACACAACAAGCTGGAACTTAACACTCAAAACTGTGGAGAGGGTGATTGACTTCAGGAAACTTCCCTCGCCACCTCTCCACCTTGACATCAATGGCTCAGCTGTAAGCACGGCTGAAATACAAACATTTCTAGGAACTGTAATCTCCCACAATCTGAAGTGGGAGGACAACATCACAGCACCAAGAAGGCACACCAGAGGATGTACTTCTTGCACCACCTGAAGAAATTAAATCTCTCACAAGCAATACTGGTAGAATTCTACAGTTCTACGGTTCTGCCAACGCCAAAGGCAAACTGCAGCGGATTGTCCGGTCTGCTGAGACGGTCATTGGCTGCCACCTGCCCTCGTTCGAGGACCTGTACAACTCCAGGGCAAGGAAGTGTGCAGGGAAGATCATCGCCATCCCCTCCCACCCTGGACACACTCCTTCCAAAAACTCTCTGGGATCCTGGGTGCCTCGTCTGGTGGGCACCACAGCAGTGGTGGAGGTCAAGTGTCCCTATGGTGCAAGGGACCTGACCATTTGGTGGTCCATCGTGTGGACCACCAAAGCCTCAATCACCTTCCCCAGCAGCGTGACGACCTCTGAGACTCACATTGCTCCTCTTGTCAGTACCTGTTTTCAGGGAAGCCAATGGTCCAAAAATATTCCACATAATTCATACACATTAGGCTCCCAGAATAGGTTATATATTACATACAAGTTTTTCTCAAAGCATCCAACTAAAGTATTGTAGTTAACAAAGGCAGGTCTGAGTGCATCTCCTCAGTTTCATTCAGTAGTACAACACAATTCACATTGCATTGGAATTTATAGAGCGTTGGACTAGTAACCGAAAGGTTGCAAGTTCAAATCCCCGAGCTGACAAGGTACAAATCTGTCGTTCTGCCCCTGAACAGGCAGTTAACCCACTGTTCCTAGGCCGTCATTGAAAATAAGAATTTGTTCTTAACTGACTTGCCTGGTTAAATAAAGGTAAAAAAATAAAAAAAATAAAAAATAAAAAATGTTCCGCATGTCTAAAACATGCGGAAAGGGGACATAAATTCCACATTTTGATGCATCTACAAATTCAATGTGTTACACTATATTGTATCACATTTCTTGAGTTACTGAACTTTCCTTCCAAATGCTCGATCTGCTGTAGTCTCTACAACCGGATCACACTGGCACAGGATTTCCATGCACCGGATGGCCTGAGGGATGCACTCACGTTGGACTGGAAAACAAAGAGACATTTGGTCAGTGGTACCGTAGGTTTTTTTTCACTATCTTTATCTGGACGGAAAACACATTGTTTATCAAACTCAACACACTATCCGCATTTAACATTGTTTGTTCTTGTTTCCCAATCAACAGTCTGGATCGTCCTATTCTGCCATGCTTGATGACTTACGTGGGGCCTGGGGAAAAGTATGACTACATTAACAATGAGCTATCATAACTAGCTAGCTAAACGTTAGCCCAATATTCCTGCCCTGGTGGAGTAGCATGTTACCATGTGGAAAAGTGACTACATGAACGGTGTGCTAACGTTAAATAGTTGGCTACCTAGCTCACAAAGGGCTCAATGTTGTAGCTGTCTTTTTTGATGTGGTCCCTTTTTCATTCTTTACTAACGACATTTGAGTAAAGCCAGTGTGTCTGAATGCGGATGACTCAATACTATACACGTCAGCTACTACAGCGACTGAAATGACTGCAACACTTAACAAAGAGCTGCAGTTAATTTCAGAATGGGTGGCAAGGAATACGTTAGTCCTAAATATTTAAAAAACTAAAAGCATTGTATTTGGGACAAATCATTCACTAAACCCTAAACCTCAACTAAATATTGAGGTGACTAAACTGCTTGGAGTAACCCTGAAATGTAAAATGTCATGGTCAAAACACATTGATACAACAGTCGCTAAGTTGGGGAGAAGTCTGTCCATAATAAAGCACTGCTCTACCTTCTTAACAGCACTATCAACAAGACCGTTCCTACAGGCTTTAGTTTAGTCGCACCTGGACTACTGTTATAAGTCGTGTGGTCAGGTGCCACAAAGTGGGACTTAGGAAAATTGCAATTGGCTCAGAACAGGGCAGCACGGCTGGCCCTTGGATGTACACAGAGAGTAAACATTAATAATATGCATGTCAGTCTCTCATGGCTCAACAATGGAGGAGAGATTGGCTTCATCACTACTAGCATTGGTGAGAGGTATTGACATGTTGAAAGAACCGAGCAGTCTGTTGAAACGACTAACACACAGCTCAGACACCCTTGCATACCCCACAAGACATGCCACAAGAGGTCTCTTCACAGTCCCCAAGTCCAGAACAGACTATGGGAGGCGCACAGTACTACATAGAGCCATGGAACTCTCCATCAGGTAACTGATGCAAGCAGTAGAATCAGATTTAAAAAAACTGATAAAAATTAACTATATGGAACAGCGGGGACTGTGAAGCAACACAAACATAGGCACAGACACATGCATATACACACATGATAACATACACTATACACACACGTACACATTTTGTGTTTGTATATATGTGATAGTGGAGTAGGGGCCTGAGGGCACACACTTAGATTGTTGCATCAGAGGGAAAGAGAGAGGCTGAGATATAGTATGAGGGAGAAGAGGATACAGGAAATCTGTTATGAATGTATTGTAATGTTTTAAAAATGGTATAACGGCCTTAATTTTGCCAGACGCCAGAAAGAGTAGCTGATGCCTTGGAAGCAGCTAATGGGGATCCACATTAAATACAAATACAAATCAAGCTTGATATTATGGGGTTAGGAGGAAGAACGTACAACTGGATAAAGGATTTGCCAGGTGAGGGTGGGGAAGTCTCTATAAGGCAGCTAACTGGTAGATAACGGTACACCAGAGGGGAGTGGGATTAGTCCTCTGTTCTCATTCATGATCAGTAATGTTAACTCTCAGGTACAGCCGGATATTGGGAGGTCGTTATTTGCAGATGATGCTGCCTTATGGAAGAGGGGAAGAAATGTGCCATACATAGTCAGGAAGGTACAGGAAGCAATTGATGAGGTAGAGCGGTGGGCATTAAATGTGGGGATTCAGGTTCTCTGTAGAGAAAACTCTTTACCAGGAGAAAGGTGGGAGATGAGGTACACTTGAGGTTATATGGGAGAAACTTGGAGAGGGTGTGGGCCTTCAGATTCTTTGGGGTATACTTTGACACGAGACTGACCTGGGCAGAACACACTGAGAGAGTAGTGGGAAAGTGTAAGAAGGTGCTAAATGTGATGCGCTGTCTGACGGGGAAGGAGTGGGGGGCTGGGCGTTCCTCATTGTGGACCATGCATGTTTCATCGATCCAATCTGTAATACACTACGGCAGTATAACGTATGGTTGGGCAGCCCAGACCTCATTGGAAAGGTTAGATGTCATACAGGGGCAAGGATTCAGAATATGTTGTGGGGTGTTTCGGACCTCCCCAGTGGCTGCACTACAGGTGGAGATGGGGGATATGCCATTTCAGATTAGGAGTCTCCAGTCCTTTAACTCATGTAGCAAACAACACCTTCTTTATGAGGTGCTACATGCCCATGGCCGGATTAGACAGATGGGTACACAGATAAGAGTTACTTGGGTCGCAGCCCATGTGGGGGTGGAGGGGAACGAGGCAGTTGATGTACTGGCTAAACAAGTACTTAGTAATGGGGATGTTTAGGTTGTATGAGCAAGGCAGAGGCAAAAAGCCTGGTATGGATAGTGATGGTGCAGAGATGGCAGAAGCAGTGGAATAGAGATAATAAAGGCAAGCATTTATTTAATGTCGGGGATGGGAGGACAGCAGGAAGGGACGGAAGAATGGAGGATATTTTTTACAAGATAAAGGGTGGGACACATCCGGTTTAATAAGACCTTAAATGTGATAGGAAAGCATCAAACAGGAAAGTGTGATTATTGCCAGGAAACAGAGACTGTGGAGCATTTATTGCTACAGTTTTTTTTATTTTTCCTTTATTTAACTAGGCAAGTCAGTGAAGAACAAATTCTTATTTTCAATGACAGTGGGTTAACTGCCTGTTCAGGGGCAGAACGACAGATTTGTACCTTGTCAGCTCGGGGGTTTGAACTTGCAACCTTCCGGTTACAAGTCCACCGCTCTAACCACTAGGCTACCCTGCCGCCCCAGGTGTGGGTAGTATCAGAGGGAAAGAGAGAGGCTGAGATATAGTATGAGGGAGAAGAGGATACAGGAAATCCGTTTAAAGAGTATGATGAGCAGAACATAATTAGATATTGTCTGAAATATTTTATATTTTTTAAGAGCAAAGGTGCTAGCAGGTGGGATTTAGTTTCTGGCCCACACTCCAGTACAGTAGGTGACGGTAATGCACCATAACGTTGGATGCCAACCGCCGATAAACTCCACAGAAGAAGAAGTCTTACCTGTGATGAAATGTTTTCCACACACATTGAGCTAGTAGCTAATTAGCTAATTAGCTTGATCAGTTTTGTTTAGCTTTCTGTTAGCAAACAGAGCTAGCCATTTTTCATGTTAGTTTAACAGTACATCCATATGTTTTCAATAATGTATTGCGAGGTTAGTACGGTCATGAAAATCCTGCAAAAGTCATGGAATTTTTTTAATGCTTTTTCCAGGCCTGGAAAGCATTTGGAAAATGATCAAATCTGACATTTTGGGAAAGTCATGGAAATTAATGTAATAATTTATGTTAATGTAAATAATTTAGGCACAGTTTTTAAATACTGTATCAATCAAATAAAAATCTAAAAATCTACCCATCAGCCCATCAGCCAGGATCAGAATGACACTCATCAAGCAGTTTGCGAACATTACCTGCGTTGTGTGCAAGACAAGTGGGCCGTTGCTCAAGGAGAGAGAAAGTTGGACATTACAGCAGCAGGTAAGCCTAGCCTCTAAAATGTGATCGAGAACAGACTAACTAGAAAGCCAATTTTAAACAAATCTTGTACTCTGTAGTTAACTGTTTAGCGATTGATAGCATGTATTCTTGTTTTCGTCATGTCCCCCAAAAAACCAACCGACACTCTTGAATAAGGCCATACTAAGTAGATTTTTTTAACGATTCAAATTATTAATTTAAACTACTATTTTTGATAAAAACAAACAATTCACTGTCATTGCATTAGTTGGGATTTGGTTCAATTGTGGTGAATCGAATCATTTGAATCAAAATAATAATTTGTGAATATTGAACATTAATTTTAGAAAACAATATTAGATGTAGGTTTTCTTTTGGATTATGTGGCTTCAAAACTTCAGCCTGCAAAGTAAACACTTCTAAGGTAGCTAAGATAAATATGACTAAACTTAGAAAAGGGTACATTTCCTGAAGAAAAGTTGCATGTTTGCTTCAGCTGATTTTTTTTTGTCATTTGATCTTTTGATATACTGAATGAGCAAATTATTTCAAAAGGCATAAAATGTATTTGGTTGTAATGTTGCAATGTTTTGGCTTTTATTCACTTCCCCCCTCTAAGAAACAACATTTTAGAAATGAGCTTTTCAACCAGACATTGATGAAACTGACTCTGATGTGTTTGAACAGGGCTTCATCAATAGCCTGCACATCAAATCAAATCAAATCAAATTGTATTTCTCACATACACATGGTTAGCAGATGTTAATGCGAGTGTAGCGAAATGCTCGTGCTTCTAGTTCCGACAATGCAGTGATAACCAACAAGTAATCTAACTAACAATTCCAAAACTACTGTCTTATACACAGTGTAAGGGGATAAAGAATATGTACATAAGGATATATGAATGAGTGATGGTACAGAGCAGCATACAGTAGATGGTATCGAGTACAGTATATACATATGAGATGAGTATGTAGACAAAGTAAACAAAGTGGCATAGTTAAAGTGGCTAGTGATACATGTATTACATAAGGATGCAGTCGATGATGTAGAGTACAGTATATACGTATGCATATGAGATGAATAATGTAGGGTAAGTAACATTATATAAGGTAGCATTGTTTAAAGTGGCTAGTGATATATTTACATCATTTCCCATCAATTCCCATTATTAAAGTGGCTGGAGTTGGGTCAGTGTCAATGACAGTGTGTTGGCAGCAGCCACTCAATGTTAGTGGTGGCTGTTTAACAGTCTGATGGCCTTGAGATAGAAGCTGTTTTTCAGTCTCTCGGTCCCAGCTTTGATGCACCTGTACTGACCTCGCCTTCTGGATGATAGCGGGGTGAACAGGCAGTGGTTCGGTGGTTGATGTCCTTGATGATCTTTATGGCCTTCCTGTAACATCGGGTGGTGTAGGTGTCCTGGAGGGCAGGTAGTTTGCCCCCGGTGATGCGTTGTGCAGACCTCACTACCCTCTGGAGAGCCTTACGGTTGAGGGCGGAGCAGTTGCCGTACCAGGCGGTGATACAGCCCGCCAGGATGCTCTCGATTGTGCATCTGCAGAAGTTTGTGAGTGCTTTTGGTGACAAGCCGAATTTCTTCAGTCTCCTGAGGTTGAAGAGGCGCTGCTGCGCCTTCTGCACGACGCTGTCAGTGTGAGTGGAACAATTCAGTTTGTCTGTGATGTGTATGCCGAGGAACTTAAAACTTGCTACCCTCTCCACTACTGTTCCATCGATGTGGATAGGGGGGTGTTCCCTCTGCTGTTTCCTGAAGTCCACAATCATCTCCTTAGTTTTGTTGACGTTGAGTGTGAAGTTATTTTCCTGACACCACACTCCAAGGGCCCTCACCTCCTCCCTGTAGGCCGTCTCAAAACTGTTCGCTGCTCTGGCCCCCCAATGGTGGAACAAACTCCCTCACGACGCCAGGACAGCGGAGTCAATCACCACCTTCCGGAGACACCTGAAACCCCACCTCTTTAAGGAATACCTAGGATAGGATAAGTAATCCTTCTCACCCATCCCTTTTAAGATTTAGATGCACTATTGTAAAGTGACTGTTCCACTGGATGTCATAAGGTGAATGCACCAATTTGTAAGTCGCTCTGGATAAGAGCGTCTGCTAAATGACTTAAATGTAAATGTCTCGTCGTTGTTGGTAATCAAGCCTACCACTGTTGTGTTGTCCGCAAACTTGATGATTGAGTTGGAGGCGTGCGTGGCCACGCAGTCGTGGGTGAACAGGGAGTACAGGAGAGGGCTCAGAACGCACCGTTGTGGGGCCCCCGTGTTGAGGATCAGCGGGGAGGAGATGTTGTTGCCTATCCTCACCACCTGGGGGCGGCCCGTCAGGAAGTCCAGTACCCAGTTGCACAGGGCGGGGTCGAGACCCAGGGTCTCGAGCTTGATGACGAGTTTGGAGGGTACTATGGTGTTGAATGCCGAGCTGTAGTCGATGAACAGCATTCTCACATAGGTATTCCTCTTGTCCAGGTGGGTTAGGGCAGTGTGGTTGAGATTGCATCGTCTGTGGACCTATTTGGGCGGTAAGCCAATTGGAGTGGGTCTAGGGTGTCAGGTAGGGTGGAGGTGATATGGTCCTTGACTAGTCTCTCAAAGCACTTCATGATGACGGAAGTGAGTGCTTTCTTGGGAACAGGAACAATGGTGGCCCTCTTGAAGCATGTGGGAACAGCAGACTGGTATAGGGATTGATTGAATATGTCCATAAACACACCGGCCAGCTGGTCTGCGCATGCTCTGAGGGCGCGGCTGGGGATGCCGTCTGGGCCTGCAGCCTTGCGAGGGTTAACACGTTTAAATGTCTTACTCACCTTGGCTGCAGTGAAGGAGAGACCGCATGTTTTCATTGCAGGCCGTGTCAGTGGCACTGTATTGTCCTCAAAGCGGGCAAAAAAGTTATTTAGTCTGCCTGGGAGCAAGACATCCTGGTCCGTGACTGGGCTGGGTTTCTTCTTGTAGTCCGTGATTGACTGTAGACCCTGCCACATGCCTCTTGTGTCTGCGCCGTTGAATTGAGATTCTACTTTGTCTCTGTACTGACGCTTAGCTTGTTTAATAGCCTTGCGGAGGGAATAGCTGCATTGTTTATATTCGGTCATGTTGCCAGACACCTTGCCCTGATTAAAAGCAGTGGTTCGCCCTTTCAGTTTCACGCGAATGCTGCCATCAATCCACGGTTTCTGGTTAGGGAATGTTTTTATCATTGCTATGGGAACGACATCTTCAACGCACGTTCTAATGAACTCGCACACCGAATCAGCATATTCGTCAATATTTTTATCTGACGCAATACGAAAACATGTCCCAGTCCACGTGATGGAAGCAGTCTTGGAGTGTGGAGTCAGCTTGGTCTGACCAGCGTTGGACAGACCTCAGCGTGGGAGCCTCTTGTTTAAGTTTCTGCCTGTAGGCAGGGATCAACAAAATGGAGTCGTGGTCAGCTTTTCCGAAAGGGGGGCGGGGCAGGGCCTTATATGCGTCGCGGAAGTTAGAGTAACAATGATCCAAGGTTTTACCACCCCTGGTTGCGCAATCGATATGCTGATAACATTTAGGGAGTCTTGTTTTCAGATTAGCTTTGTTAAAATCCCCAGCTACAATGAATGCAGCCTCCAGATAAATGGTTTCCAGTTTGCAAAGAGTTAAATACAGTTCGTTCAGAGCCATCGATGTGTCTGCTTGGGGGGGGATATATACGGCTGTGATTATAATCGAAGAGAATTCTCTAGGAAGATAATGCGGTCTACATTTGATTGTGAGGAATTCTAAATCAGGTGAACAGAAGGATTTGAGTTCCTGTATGTTTCCTTCATCACACCATGTCTCGTTAGTCATGAGGCATACGCCCCCGCCACTCTTCTTACCAGAAAGATGTTTGTTTATGTCGGCGCGATGCGTGGAGAAACCCTTTGGCTGCACCGCATCGGATAGCGTCTTCCCAGTAAGCCATGTTTCCGTGAAGCAGAGAATGTTGCAGTCTCTGATGTCCCTCTGGAATGCTACCCTTGCTCGGATTTCATCAACCTTGTTGTCAAGAGACTGGACATTGGCAAGAAGAATGCTGGGTAGTGGTGCGCGATGTGCCCTTGTCCGGAGTCTGACCAGAAGACCGCTACGTTTCCCTCTTTTTCGGAGTCGTTTTCTTGGGTCGCTGCATGCGATCCATTCCGTTGTCCTGTTTGTAAGGCAGAACACAGGATCCGCGTCGCTGAAAACATATTCTTGGTCGTACTGATGGTGAGTTGACGCTGATCTTATATTCAGTAGTTCTTCTCGACTGTATGTAATGAAACCTAAGATGACCTGGGGTACTAATGTAAGAAATAACACGTAAAAAAACAAAAAACTGCATAGTTTCCTAGGAACGCGAAGCGAGGCGGTCAGTGTTTGGTTTCAAGATGTCACCAACACTGTCCTACTGCAGGAAAACTATGGACTATTTCCTGATGTACATACAAAATATTGAATTTGAATGAGGTAATATTGAAGTTTATATCAGGTGTTGATAAAATATGTGCTAGTGTTTGGTTCTACATTTGACAAATGTAGAGGTTCCTGAAAAGGAACAACATTTGTGTTGTTACTTTGATAAGATTCTTGTCACATTTAAATGCATCTGTAGATGACAAAATGCCTTAACACTAAAACCACTAAGCAGTCATTTTGACTGATAATCGCCTCAACAATTGCCTAGAAACTGAACTTAAACTATACCGAAACTAATTTCACACATAACAGATTAAATAAATTAAAGTATGAGCGCAGGCCATTCTATTGTATTGATCCATTCTAATTATACGCCTAATCTTAAAACCTCTTGCTCCTACCTGGCACGCAGGCATCCCATCTAGAGCTCTGGAAATGCAAATGCGCTATGCTAAATGCTAATAGTATTAGTTAAAACTCAAACGTTCATTAAAATACACATGCAGGGTATTGAATTAAAGCTACACTCGTTGTGAATCCAGGCAACAAGTCAGATTTTTTAAATGCTTTTCGGCGAAAGCATGAGAAGCTATTATCTGATAGCATGTAACACCCCAAAAGACCCGCAGGGGACGTAAACAAAATAATTAGCATAGTCGGCGCTACACAAACCGCACAAATAAAATATAAAACATTCATTACCTTTGACCATCTTCTTTGTTGGCACTCCTAGATGTCTCATAATCACTATTGGGTCTTTTTTTCGATTAAATCGGTCCATATATAGCCTAGATATCGATCTATGAAGACTGTGTGATAAACGAAAAAAATAGCGTCTTGTAACGTCATTTTTTAAAATTAAAAAAGTCGACGATAAACTTTCACAAAACACTTCGAAATACTTTTGTAATGCAACTTTAGGTATTAGTAAACGTTAATAAGCGATCAAATTAATCACGAGACTAAGTGTTTTCTATAGGGGTCCGTCTGGAAATAATGTCCGTGTATTTCTCAACCAAAATATCCGGTCGGAGACCTGAAGAAAAAGCCTGTCTCTTGTTCGTTTGACCAAGAAACAAAGAATTGGCAAATGACAAGACTGTTGACATCGTGTGGAAGCTGTAGGTACTGCAACCTCAGCCCTATTTAATGTCGTTCGCCCATAACAATGGGTTGAAGTGGCGGATGGATATATTTTTCCACTTTCAGTGATCAGATTTTCCTGAACTTTTCGATGAAACGCACGTTCTGTTACAGTCACAGCCGTGATTTAACCAGTTTTATAAACGTCTGAGTGTTTTCTATCCACACATACTAATCATATGCATATACTATATTCCTGGCCTGAATAACAGGGCGCTGAAATGTTGCACGATTTTTAACAGAATGTTCGAAAAAGTAGGGGGTAGGAGTAACAGGTTAAAATGGTATGTACCCTATATCACTTCACCAAATCAAAGCAGGTTTATCAGTCTATTCTGGCCTACTTGGAATAGGCTACACAGTAAAAACGTTCGTAATTGTACATGCTGAATGGCTTTCAATCTCTGGGAAAATATCCACATCGGTTAGCAGGCGGGAGAGTTGGAGAATGTGGTGATGAGGCTTGTGGAACCTTATGTTGGCAAGGGGAGCAACGTCACCATGGACAATTTATTCACTTCAATGTCATTGGCAAACAAGTTGCTTGCAAAGAAAATAAAGAAAACATGAACAAAGTGAGATGGGAACTCCCTCCCTCTGTGCAAGATAATGCACCTACCTATACATTGCGGACCACAATGTCTTGCTCCCAGACAAACTAAACAACTTCTTTGCTCGCTTTGAGGACAACACAGTGCCACTGACACAGCCCGCAACCAAAACCTGCGGACTCTCGTTCACTGCAGCCAACTTGAGTAAAACATTTAAACGTGTTTACCCTCGCAAGGCTGCTGGCCCAGACGGCGTCATCAGATCATGCGCAGACCAGCTGGCTGGTGTGTTTACGGACATTTACCGTAAGGCTCTCCAGAGGGTAGTGAGGTCCGCACAACGCATCACCGGGGGCAAACTACCTGCCCTCCAGGACACCTACACCACCCGATGTCACAGGAAGGCCAAAAAGTTCATCAAAGACAACAACCACCCGAGCCACTGCCTGTTCACCCCGCTATCATCCAGAAGGCGAGGTCAGTACAGGTGCATCAAAGCGGGGACCGAGAGACTGAATAACAGCTTCTATCTCAAGGCCATCAGACTGTTAAACAGCCATCACTAACATTGAGTGGCTGCTGCCAACATAATAGCTCATCTCTAGCCACTTTAATAATGAAAAATGTATGTAATAAATGTATTACTAGCCACTTTAAACAATGCCACTCTATATAAGGTTTACATGCATAACTCATCTCATATATTTCTGATCAAATAAACCTGTAGCAAATAAGCCATTATATTTGACCTCCATGCAAAAAGTCCTCAGTTGCTTATAAAAAAAACACCACCTGCTGGAGAATTTCTTTTTTGCGTCAAGTTATCCCTCTCAAAGCTCCTCACACTCAAGAGGATTTATTTTCAAAATCGAATGTGACCGACTGGCTTAAATCGATCTTATGTAGCAAAATTTGAAATCCTGTTTTTTACATTGGATAAAAGTAGAGATTCAGAGCTACACAATGGTTTATCAAACACTACAGTTGAGGAACAATGGGAAAGTCGTTTTGTTTTGAAAGTTGATAAACTTGTAAACTCACATTTGAGAAAATGGCCTTTGAATGTTTTGGTACTACTACTGGAGAACCTTCTTTGTCTACACCCATTCAGCATCGTTCACACCTGTAATATTCATATGTGTAAACATACGGAATTATAATTGGATGCATTTTACCGCCGTATCATACTGTGCTAAGATTGGTTAAGACCACCTAGATAGTTAGGTCATGGGCAGTTGATCATGGTTGGAGATACGTGAACAAGCTAGCTAATAAAGATCTACGTTAAGAAATATCCTGTAGTACTGCATTTTATTATTTTGTACAAAGCGTGCAAAACTAGACAACACCTTCTTAAGCTTTAGCCCCACCTATCTCTTTAAGTGTTGAGCCGAGCGTTCTTTATTAACAGCAGTGAAGAACCCCTCTAAAATACTTATTATACTCTGATGTTGTGGTTGTGACCCAGAGACTCGTGACCATTTATTTTGGGACTGTTCTTATGTCAGAAAATGTTGGAGTGAGTTAGAAGATCTTATTTTAAAAGAAACTACTATTAATGTTAAGTTGAAAGACTGATTTATTTTGATCCAAATTATATGGACCCTGATTTAACTTTCATGGTTAATTTGTTCGTTTTTCATGGCAGATTCTTTATCCATGAAATTAAGTGGGGGAAGAACAAATCCCTCTTCACATTGTTTAAGAGAGAATTTAAATACTATTTTGAAATTATCAGTAAGTGTAAAACAATACATACCATAAAACTTTGACAAATTAAAAACGTATCTTGATATGTAATACCCCTGTTAGGTTTATGTACTTTTGTTTGTAGATTTCTGTTTTTGTATTTATTTTGCTCATATTTTTTAAAGCACTCAAGCACCCAAGGTAACTTTCTAGCTACTCTAGACACAAATGAGAGAACAGCTCACTGAATATTACTCGACCCAGCAGAGCTGGTTAGGCTGTTACCTTATCCAGAGTGTTGGTGACTGCAACTTTGCTGTCAGATTGTCCGTTTGTAAATTCAGAGTGTTTTGCTCTCGGAGTGTTCAGAGATCACACTGGACGCTTTGGCTAAGGGTTGATTCAAACGTTTTAACCTCATAACAGCAGTCAAGCACCCAAGCTAATGGGCTAATTGGCTAGCTTGCTAGTTACTTCCAGACACATGATGAGAGAACAGATCACTCTGACCATTTAACACACCCTAGCAGAGCTGGTTAGGCTGTATGTTAACTTGCAACTGTGCTGCTGGCAACAATTTAATTACGCTTTTTTGCCGATTTTTACTGACACCGGCCTTATTCAATGGGTATTGAGTGTTCATAAATTCAGTTATTCTGCACTCTGGCACACTCAGACGAGAGTCTTTTGTTAAGACATTTAACTAGGTAAACAATAAAACATAATCCAACTCATGACGCTACTACCCTGTATGTATCTGCAGGTAGCTAGCCAACCAGGTTCAATGTTAGGTAGCTAACATTAGGCTATAACTAGTCAAGCAAATGGCTCTGAGATACGAATAACAAGATCATACATGTAATGTTAGCTAGCAAGCTAGCCAGCTAATGTTAGCTAGCTAGCTAACAGTACACTAACTTGAAATGAAAAGACTGTTAAAATTAGAAATGTGTAATATCTGTAAATGTCGCTAGCTAGACTATCTTATACATCATGGATGTACGCATCCCCTGTCGGATGTCATGGTTGCCCTTATTTGAAGATGTAATCCAGAGACAGGCTTTTTCTCCATCTCCTTAACTATCATACTCGAATCCCACTCATTTTAAAACTCGGTCCTCCAGAAAGTGGAGAGCATATACCTAATGTTAGCTAGCGAGCCAGCCAAAAAACGTGTTTTGATTTTTTTTTCTTTTTTCGGTGCAAACGGCTCTCCTGTGAAGTAGTGACCCACGACATACGCCTAGTTTCCAGAAACAGGTCACAAATAACTACTGTTAAAGGGATGAGAAGATAAAGAAAACACCTTTAGGTTTTACAAAGTGGAAAACTTTCAGAAGAGGTCATTATGTCTATATTTGAATGCATTTTTATTTGTTTTTGACTAACTTGAATAATTTACAAACTTATGACACACATACTGAAAAAGCAGAATCTTTATTAAAAGGAAATACTTAATAGGACATACCATGCCGTGTTGGTGTACTACCCTTATCCTCGAACTGCTAACAATGAAGAGAGATTTTGATAGAAAACAGAAGTGCAAACTGGTGAGCACCAAGTTAATAAGGTATCTGAGAAACTGTTAAGTAATGTGAGAATGCTCAGTCATTAGATAAAAATAGAACAGAAGTAAGATTCTAGGTTTAAGATAAGACAGTGAAATGTTTAGTGATAAAAAACTAACCCTCCAAAATTCCTTACAAGTCAAAATGTAGAATATTTAAGGTCGACTCAGCGATGTGCTGTAGATGTAAAAAGCATAGTGGGTCAATTTCAGCAACAACTCAGCTGTTTTGGGCCCGTGGTGAAGCGAACCCGTGCACATGCGCAGATACTGCTGTGTGTGAGAGAGAAGTCTTACATCTCACTTATCGCAAAGCTGTGGTGCTGCTTGTGGCAATGTCATTTCCCAGAGTCTTTAAGTCAATCTTACGAGAAGACAAAATAGATTTAAACACTAGATAGATTTAAACACATTATTTGCTACATGAACAATTTACATCAGTTGAACAAGTCTGTTCTCATTATTATTCTCTTTGCCTGGTAAACAAAGCATACATTGGGGTAAAGATATTGCAGTGCTGTACTCTACTTTTAAAAAAAGACTCCAGAGTCCCCCAGTAACTTTTGCCGATGATGGCCCCTCTGGATTTCGCAGCCTTGTTCATCTCAGGCACTCAAAACAACATGGCACATTTTTGAACAGCCGGTAATACTCCTCTTGGATCTGGTAAAGTCAAATGGAATGGGGAATGTGTTACACGCATTAGTTAGCCTCAGTGTGTGGATGAGGTAAAATATTTCAACATTTTTATAATAAAGAAATTAAATGAAGGAATGCTAAAGTAATTACAAATAGGGCCAGACGTTGTTTATCTCCTGACCATATGATATGTCCAGGCCAAACTCTGGGCCCTGCATTTCTCCTGGTCAGGTCATGTGGTCAGGAAAAACCCCTGGCCATAATTATGAACCTATTTTAGAGAAAGGTTTTACCTTTCTGGACAACACACAGAGGAAGATGAAGATGAACATCCCTTGGAAAGCGTTGGCAATGGTGAAGAGATAGGCTGTGAGGGTAGTCTCATTGAGAATGTGCAACACGCCAAATGTCCAGGTGGCGCCCAGGACGAACAGAAGGGCAAGGGCACCACGAGCACAGGACCTGGAAGGACCATATATGGTTTTGTCATTGTGAGCCATATTCTGACGTGATGTACAGTATGTGTGCTTAACTAAGGCTCATACAATCAGCTTAATGCTAACGTTTGTAGCTCAAGTTCTGCCCTAACGTAAAGTATCTGCTCAATATTCAATACTTCTGTGTGACAATTTTACTAACTGTAGTAATCTTTTTTTTTAATTTTTTTTTTTTTACACATGTTGAGTTTTCCTCAACAAACACTGGGTCTTTGGCATGAAGTCAATACATTCTTGGGATGTTTTTATCAAGCTTACCTTATGTTTTGGTAATGGCTAATCTCTGGCTTCTTCACAGCAGTGTGTCGGTACACTTTGTAAATGATCACTCCAAAAGCCAGGAGATTGACCTTAGACCGGATAGACGCATACAAAACCATGAGAAACAACCTAGGACTACTGCAATATGTTCTTTGGAGTAAACAACTTTTTTGATGTAATTGTGGAATGTCAAACTTTGTTACCCATTACTGACATGCAAAATGATAACATGTTGTAAAATGATTTAATCAGTGTTTCCAGACATTTCTGAAAGAAAGGAAATTCTTGAACGTCAAATAAAATGTGTGAAAATGTATTGAAAATAATATGATGAAATTAAAATGTTGAACCTTACCAGGATAATCAAACACGCAGGCCCAATGAAACTCCAAATAAAGTTATTTTCTGTGCTCAGCCAACACCTTTGAAACATAAAACATTATTTAACCACATGCCGGTGTGTAGTGCTACAACAACACCTAACAAGCACACTCCCTTTTTCTACTTACACTTTATTGGTACCATAATACTTGGAGCCAAGTGTAGCCGAAATGGCCACCACCACTGCAGGGCTTCCATATCCAAAGATGTAAAAGTTGCGATGCAGGAATCCTTTGTTGTAGATGACACCAACCACTATCAGGTACAGATGGATCCCCTCAATGCACATCCAGGCAAAAGCCGCTAAGAAGAAATAATGGAGAAGCCCAGCAATGATAGAGCAGAATAGCTGAGGGCAGAGAAGGAGAAACAAAATGGACCTTTATCAAATTAGACAGACTTACCATCTATGAAATCATATAAGGCAAGGGTGACTGCACATGTAAACAAATGCAAATGAGATACAGACGGAGGCACAAATACACACACAGGTTCCCTTTATTCAACATACTGTCTTTATATGTTCAAGAATATACTGTTCAATATTTACTGGAGTCGAAGTGCAGTCAGTGCTCACTTTATGGGTGTTCATATTGATCCCGACCAGAAAGATGAACTCAGCCATGAAGAGGCTGCAGCACAGGTTCTTGTGAATGGTGGTTCTGGTACTCTGTATCTCACTGAAGAACCAGAAGGTGAAGATGCACATGGACAGGCAGATGATTGAGATGATCATTCCCAGCTGAGTGATCCTGGTCAGAATGTTGTAGTGGGCCGCCATCTGAAAAGAAGAACCAACACAATGGAAAGGTGAATCATTTTTACAGCTCCCTGCTTCTCCCCTAGTTTTGTTGTTGTCAGAAAATAGAAAGTGACATATCATTCGAAAGCTTCAGCCCTTGTGGTTTTGGAAATCAAACTCGCATCTTACTGCTGGCAATGTCATAAGAATGCCCTGTGCTTTTCAAATGGGTGTGTTCCTATGGGAATTTGCACATGTTTAGAGCGACACCATTAGGTAAACAATTAACTTAATTTTTTAAAATATATTTTATTATCCTTTTGGAACAGTAATTGGGGACATATTTTATTTCAAACCTAGACTTTCAAATCTTCTTTTCCTCAAACAAAAAAGCTGTACATTTCAGTTTTCTTTTGGCCTGCTGTATCCCGGTACTTTATGAGGGTAGTTTACAATATTATGTGTTGTTTAGAAAAGGCCACCGGAAGGCGTCAGAGTTTGAGAGGTTAAACCTACAATCTAGTAGGTGTGGTTGAATGGTATAGCCGGCAATACTATGCATAGAGCCCAAAAGATTGTGGGTTCAATCACCATTTTCTATTATCCTGCCCTATATCCCTCTATATTTATGTGCTGTCTGAATAAACAACAAAAAATATGAAAGAGGGTGCAATTCCACTCTCCTTTAAAAAAAATCTAAATACAAGTTAGCTTGTCTTTTCTATTAAAAATCACTTCCATTTGGCCTTCATGAAAGATGTTCAGATCACCAACAAGACAGCCACAGGGGATTGGAATACATTCATATGGATGGTATGGACACTTACGTTGGCCCGTCCAGAAGACATAAGAATGGCGAAGTGTGTGAGGTGATTGCAGGAGCATGTGGTGGTGGTGCTGTTGACGTGGGTTTGCTCACAGCCCTGTGTGGCCCAATGGCCCTGCATGCTGGCCGGATCGTACTCCCAAAAGGCACATTTGGTGACATCATCTTTAGTGTCAATAGGCTTCAAAAGAAAGGGAATGAAATAGGATAGGAATTGGATATGTTATGGCAAAATATGTTTTTGAAAAAGGTACAAAATAAATAAGGTGTAAAACAAATGGCTACCTTTTGATTGTGGAAATACTGAACGACCATATCGTGCCTTCATGCACTTTTAAACTAACATATGGCCATACAAATTAATCACAACTCTCCATAACTTAACTTAAATTGTAACACAAATCTCCCATTGACATCAAAACAGGATTTACAGGAGTGTTGGAATTTTGTGTGTGTGTCACAAGTTTGCGGTCTGCCACTGGAGAGCTAATGGATGAGTCTAGGCTGTCTGCGTGACTGCAAACATACCTCTGTGTGTCTGAGAGTGAAGGTCACATGGTCCAGCTGGTACATGTCAGCAGGTTTGATGGCAGCCGCTATCACCCGAGAGTTCACAGTGATTTCCCCTGTTGCTGCGTAGCTCGTGTAGTCTGTAACACCAGGGTCAGTGTTTGGTTTCAGGATGCCACCGACACTGTCATACCGCAGGAAAACTATGGACACACTTCCTGATGTACAGAAAAAAAAAAGATTGAATTCGAATGTAGTAATATTGAAGTTTATGTCAGGTGTTGATACAGTAAGTGCTAGTGTTTGGTTCTACATTTGACAAATGTAGAGGTTCCTCCAAAAACAATAACATTTGACTTGTTACTTTGATAAGATTATCATCTAATTTAAATGCATCTTTCGCTGACAATAATGTCTTAATGTTGTGATAGTGAATGTTTTTTCCCTTTAATCTGATCTCTTACCATTTTTGTTTCCCTTCTGCCTTTTAGGATTTAAGTTGATACGATCTCCTCCCATGGAGACAGAGAGCTCTGTTTTCTTTGTTTGCTGGACATCAAAAGTGTAGAGTTTCATTTCTGTAAATGAAATAACAGAAATGATTCAGTTGAGTGGAATAATAATTATCTGATTAATATAGCATCTGCGTCAATAGAGAACAGATTTCCAATAAACCAAGATCTTAACACATATAAACACTTTTCAGCATAAAACTGACTTTAACTAAATACAGTGGGGAGAACAAGTATTTGATACACTGCCGATTTTGCATTTTTTCCTACTTACAAAGCATGTAGAGGTCTGTAATTTTTTATCACATGTACACTTCAACTGTGAGACGGAATCAAAAAAAAATAATCCAGAAAAGTAATTCATTTGCATTTTATTGCATGACATAAGTATTTGATCACCTACCAACGAGTAAGAATTCCGGCTCTCACAGACCTGTTCGTTTTTCTGTATTAACGAGTTCAAACAGGTGTAGTTACCTGTATAAAAGACACCTGTCCACACACTCAATAAAACAGACTCCAACCTCTCCACAATGGCCAAGACCAGAGAGCTGTGTAAGGACGTCAGGGATAACATTGTAGACCTGCACAAGGCTGGGATGGGCTACAGGACAATAGGCAAGCAGCTTGGTGAGAAGGCAACAACTGTTGGTGCAATTATTAGAAAATGGAAGAAGTTCAAGATGACGGTCAGTCACCCTCGGTCTGGGGCTCCATGCAAGATCTCACCTCGCGGGGCATCAATGATAATGAGGAAGGTGAGGGATCAGCCCAGAACTACACGGCAGGACCTGGTCAATGACCTAAAGAGAGCTGGGACCACAGTCTCAAAGAAAACCATAGGTAACACACTACACCGTCATGGAATAAAATCCTGCAGCGCACGCAAGGTCCCCCTGCTCAAGCCAGTGCATGTCCAGGCCCGTCTGAAGTTTGCCAATGACCATCTGGATGATCCAGAGGAGGAATGGGAGAAGGTCATGTGGTCTAATGAGACAAAAATAGAGCTTTGTGGTCTAAACTCCACTCGCGGTGTTTGGAGGAAAAAGAAGGATGAGTATAACCCCAAGAACACCATCCCAACTGTGAAGCATGGAGGTGGAAACATCATTCTTTGGGGTTGCTTTTCTGCAAAGGGGACAGGATGACTGCACCGTATTGAGGGGAGGATGGATGGGCCATGTATCGCAAAATCTTGGCCAACAACCTCCTTCCCTCAATAAGAGCATTGAAGATGGGTCGTGGCTGGGTCTTCCAGCATGACAACAACCCAAAACACACAGCCAAGGCAACTAAGGAGTGGCTCCGTAAAAAGCATCTCAAGGTCCTGGAGTGGTCTCGCCAGTCTCCAGACCTGAACCCAATAGAACATTTTGGGAGGGAGCTGAAAGTCCGTATTGCCCAGCGACAGCCCCGAAACCTGAAGGATCTGGAGAAGGTCAATTTGCAAATTACGGTTGGCACTCTGTTCAGAGGTGCCAAGTACAATCGGCCACTAGGCCTGCAAAATACTTTTCAGTCATGTCAACAGTAAATCACTGAATGCACAGAAAAAAATAAGTCAATCTGTTTTACACCATTATTGCTGTGGATTTCACTGATTTATGGGTACAATTATGAAAATAGTGTTATTACCTGTAATTGGAAGCCTGGAGTAAAAAATAATCCAACATACTGTACTTTTTTACAGTAATATATTTTTCCTACTGTAGATTCAAATGATCGGTTTCAGGTGCCAACCTCATACTGTCAGGTGAGATATAAAGCTAGACTATTTTAGTAAAATATCTTCTTGAAGCTGCTGTGAAGTGGAATAATATTTTCAGCAGCTGCTGGGAAGGTACCTTGACTTGTTTATCTTTATTGCTAACCAATGTTGAATTACTACATGTTTTCCTAGCTAGCTAGCTAGCTGCCTTACATTTGCTAGCTAGCTATAATAAGCTAGCTCAAGCTGACACAAGCCATTTCGGTCTGCCCTAAATTGCTCATAAATATATTTCTGTGATACCTAGTGAAAGAACAAATCACCCTGATAACGATTGTTGTGATGATAGGCGTCGCTCTCCCTCAGGCTCTGAGTGCAGATTCGTGACCATTATGTTTTCACCATTACTACAGAGAAAATGGCTCGTTTCTAGCAGTTCAAAATATATTACCGGCACAACATTATGATCGAAAGGCCGCATTTAACACATAAATCACAGCTGCAGCGAATGACGGGTGTTGTATCGAGGTGCTTTCCGATCTAAAGTGATTTCACTGGGGAGCTGTATCACAGTGTCACCATAGGTAGGTAGTAACGTGGCCAATCATTTTTCCTCCCAGGATTATATGTCAAGTAAGATAACAGCCTACAAAAGAAATTACTAATATTGGTAGCCATCTAGATGTCCAGTGATACAGTATGCTAAATGGGGAGAGCATGAACGGCAACAACCTGTCACTGTTCGGCTCTCAGCCGTATTCATATATGCCCTCAAACTTTGTTGCATAATGTTACAGTATTAGCCAAACCTGTTCGCTTTACCAGTAGTATATACACATTTGGTGGCAGAGAAAGAAAGGAAAATGTTGTGAGTCTGGTATATATCAATGTTTTATTGAATTGAAATAGGTGAATCTAGTCGTCTTATTTGTATTTGTTCATTGCCTCAATTGATTTCATAAACTACACAGAAAATATAAATGCACATGCAACAATTTCAAATATTTTACTGAGTTACAGTTCATTAGGAAATCTGCCAATTGAAATAAATAAACTAGGCCCTAATCTATGGATTTCACACATTTTCACTGGGAATACAGATATTCATCTGTTGGTCACAGATAACTTCAAAGAATAGTTAGTGGAGTGGATCAGAAAACCAGTCAGTATCTGGTATTACTACCATTTCCCTCATGTAGCATGACACATCTCCTTCGTGTAGAGTTGTTCAGGCTGTTGATTGTGGTCTGTGGAATGTTGTCCCACTCCTCTTCAATGGCTGTGCAAAGTTGCTGGATATTGGCGGAAACTGGAACACACTGTTGTACACGTCGATGCAGAACATCCCAAACATGTTCAATGGGTGAAATGTCGGGTGAGTATGCTGGTCATGGAAGAATTGGGACATTTTCAGCTAGGAATTGTGTACAGATCCTTGCGACATGGGGCCGTGCATTATCATGCTGAAACATGAGGTGAAGGCGGCGGATGAATGGCACGACAATGGGCCTCAGGATCTTGTCAAAGTATCTCTGTGCATTCAAATTGCCATCGATAAAATGTAATTGTGTTTGTTAACCATTGCTTATGCTTGCCCATACCATAACCTAACCGCCACAATGGGGCACTCTGTTCACAATATTGACATCAGCAAACCGCTCGAACACATGACGCCATCAGTTGAAACCGGGATTCATCCATGAAGAGCACACTTCTCCAGTGTGCCAGTAGCCATCGAAAGTGAGCATTTACCCACTGAAGTTGGTTACAACGCCAAACTGCAGTTAGGTAAAGACCCTGGTGAGGATGATGAGCACACAGATGAGCTTCCCTGAGATGGTTTCTGACAGTTTGTGCAGAAATTCTTCAGTTGTGCAAACCCACAGTTCCATCAGCTATCGGGGGGCTGGTCTCAGACGATTCCGCAGGTGAAGAAGCCGGATGTGGAGGTCCTGGGCTGGTGTGGTTACACGTGGTCTGTAGTTGTGAGGCCGGTTGGACGTACTGCCAAATTCTCTAAAACGACGTTGGACGCGGCTTTTGGTACAGAAATTAGCATTCAATTCTCTGACAACAACTCTGGTGGGCATTCCTGCTGTCAGCATGCCAATTGCATGCACCCTCAAACTTAAGGCATCTGTGGCATTGTGATGTGTGACAAAATTGCACATTTTAAAGCTGCCTTTTATTGTCCCCCAGCACAAGGTGCACCAGTGTAATGATCGTGTTGTTTAATCAGCTTCTCCATATTCCACAACTGACAGGTGGATGGGTTAGCTTGGCAAGGAAGAAATGTTCACTAACAGGGATTTAAACAAATATGTGGACAAAATTTGAGAGCTTTTTGTGCATATGGAAAACTCTGGGATCTTTTATTTCAGCTCAGGAAACATGAGGGTCAAACACATGTTTTTATTTAACTAGGCAAGTCAGTTAAGAACAAATTCTTATTTACAATGACAGCCTACCTGGGAGCAGTGGGTTAACTTCCTTGTTCAGAATGACACATTTTTACATTGTCAGCTCAGGGATTGGATCCAGCAACTTTTTGGTTACTGGCCCAACGCTCTAACCAATAACCCCAATAATTCCAAGAGCTCACTGAGTTTGAATGAAGCCCTCTAGTGTGGTAAGTACAGACACACACACACACACACACACACACACACACACACACACACACACACACATTCTTGATCTGTCCCTTGTCATCTTTCTTTTTACCCACAGAGTAACAGCCCTGGTGGGCTCTGTCTCTCATTATACTGTATTCTTTATTTTTCTATGGTTGTCCTAGGGGTGAGAAGAGCTAACAAATCAGAAATTAGGAGGATTGTTATTGCAACTCATGGGGAACGCTTGATGCTGCACTGACTTCTCCCTCCTGGATGCTCTCCTGCCCAAACTGCCCCGTTGTGTGTTTCACCACCTCTGAAACACCATACCCAGAATAGAGTTGCTCCTGATCATAGATCTAGGATTGTAGCCAATCCCAATTTTAACTCCATCTCTCTCTCTCTCTTTGTCTCTCTCTCCCCCACATCTCCAATGCACAGGCACACAATATAGTTTATAAATGAGTGTTCTAATGATGCTCTTATTTGGTGCTCTTATGTGTTAACTGTTGTTACTTCATTGTCAATTATGTTAATATGTTGTCACCAATTTGATTAAATGTATTTCATGTAAAAATGTGCAGTTGCAATTCGTAGTCTGGCTTTTTTTATGGCAGTTTTGCAGCAGTGGCTTCTTCCTCGCTGAGCGGAATTTCAGGTTATGTCGATATAGGATTTGTTTTCCTGTGGATACAGATACTTTTGTACCTGTTTCCTCCAGCATCTTCACAAGGTCCTTTGTTCTGGGATTGATTTGCACTTTTTGCACCAAAGTACGTTAATCTCTAGGAGACAGAACGCATATCCTTTCTGAGCGGTATGATGGCTGCGTGGTCCCATGGTGTTTATACTTTCGTACTATTGTTTGTAAAGATGAAAGTGGTACCTTCAGGCATTTGGAATTGTTCCCAAGGATGAACCAGACTTGTAATGGTCTACCATTTTTTGGGCTTATTATTCTTGGCTTATTTCCCCATGATGTCAAGCAAAGAGGCACTGAGTTTTAAAGTAGGCCTTGAAATACATCCACAGGTACACCTCCAATTGACTCAAATGACGTCAATTAGCCTATCAGAAGCTTCTAAAGCCATGACATCATTTTCTGGTATTTTCCAAGCTATTTAAAGGCACAGTCAACATAGTGTATGTAAACTTCTGACCCACTGGAATTGTCATACAGTGAATTAAACTATAGTTTTGGCAGCGGTTGTGGAGCGGTTGAAAAACAACTTTTAGTGACTCCAACCTAAGTGTATGTATAAAACTTTCAACATCAACTGTATGTTTTTGTTTTACACATTTAGATTTCAGGGAGAATTACACTGTACATTTACAGCATTATACTGGCACTAGAATTTCCAGCTTAATACTGTAATGTTGCTTTATAACAGATATTTCTACTGCAGTAATGTTTTACAATAAGGAAAATAGTATTGTAAAATATATTACAGCATCTCTGCTGTAAAGTTATATTGCGGTACTAAGCTGGCAACTCCGGAGCCAGCATAATGCTGTCAATTTAAAGGGAAAAGTTGTACAGTGTGGGCTTCTGGGACATCAACCCCATATGTTTTTACTCCAGCCCCAAACCTTTTGATGGTCGAATAATTTTTTAATTGCAAGTTGTACGTTAGCAAGCAGAGCCGACCAGCTGGCTTACAGACGCACTAGGGTCGGACAGGCTTCCTGTGTAGATTAAGACACTGCAGAGTTGGCATGAGATATCCGGATGAGAAATGCGTTGTACTCTGAATTATCCCATTATCTCAACTGTTACACTGAGAAGGCTGAACAACTGCTGTTTTTTAAACATGCTAGCTCGCAAGCAGTAGCCACAGCAGCCATTATGGAATGGCACGTCGTGTTGAACAACAACCCAGTTAGCCATGGGCATTCGGAAGGACGTTGTCAGGTGCCTTGTAACAGCTCTTTTTGCCCATCGTCCTCATTGACGGGGAACTCCTGATAGGTTGCAGCCATGTTCCTCCCGCTGGCGTGACACTTTTCTCACATGACCCAGCCACCCTTCTCCCGACACTACAGCCGGGGGCAACAATTTTTTCAGTTTGATTATGTGTGTCCAAAACATATACGATAACTAAGGCCAGTCCTGGTTCCCTGGATCAACAAACAGGTGATCAACAGGTGACGACAAATAAATAAATTAAAATACATTTTTCGACAGTGCAATGGCAAAAAAAAGTGACAGTAATCAAAGTGATTCAGTAAAGCAATCAAATAAGTGACATTGTACATAAACAATATATAACAAATGATTACATTGCCCACATGGATATCCATAGTGGACATTGTTTTCCCATGTGCAAAGTGAGTTGGACAACATACTGTCCAGTAGCAGCATGCAATTATCCAGTTTGTGGCGATGGCAAGATGGTACAAGATAGCATCCGCCACACCGTCGACTTCAGGTCCTTGGCACCCATTACAGCAGAAACCAAAGCTACAAAATGTAGGATTAAAAATTATTAGAAATGGCACACTATGTTAAAATATTTCCCTTCCCTACCACCCGTACCAGATTAGCTACATGAATAAAGGGGCTATTTTCTCCTCTGAATGTACATATCATCTTAGTTAACTAGCTAGCTAACAACATTAACTAACATTAGCAAGCCATCTAACGTTAGTAAGCTAGCTAGCTAAGTAACTTGGCTAGCAAGGACACAATAAGATAGCAACTTAACAGCATTTAGCTAGCTAGCAACGGCCATGTTAATGTTTTTAGCTAGCTAACGTTAACAAGCTAGATAGACAAGGAACGTTAATTAGCTGGCTATGGTTGGCTAGCTAGCTTGCATTATTGTCCTTGTTGACATTACACAAGTAAAACTACACAGAAATTAAGGAAAGTAGAAACGTTACTTACTTGAACAAAAAAGTTTAATTCCAATCTGGTGCATGAACAGCCGAGAAAACTAAAAGCGAGAAACATTTTCAAACGTGTTGATTTGACCATTGTTTTACTAGATAACTAAGGTAACTAACAAGGTCCAACGTCTTCGTTGAATGATCCACTTTTTCCATGCACGATTCAAAATCCAGGCTAGAACATTTGTGCTGAAATCAAAATGAAGAAGGAGCCTATGGTGTGCAATAGGCTTTTAGAAGTGCCATCTTCATTTTACTTCTTATCATTAATGCCGTCTTTGGTGTGCTTATCAATGCATGAACACCTTTTCACACCTATAGATAAAATAATTATATCATAATTATTATTTTATTTGTCATATAAAAGTTAATGTGCGTTAAGTTTCAAATATATTCTGTCATTAAAGGTTGGGTAGCATAAATGTCACCCCACTTAACATATGGATTTGCACTAGTATGCACATGCAAAGACCCAATGCAAAGTTACACCTCACTTTTCTGAAAATGTTTTTCTGGAATGTGATGTAATATGAAGGACCTGGCAAGCAAGCCTATTCACCATAACATAAACTCCAACAGAAATAACTTCAAATGTATAACTTCAAATTAAACCAAATATTTTGCACTCATTGCACCCATGCTGGTTCAATTACATTTTCAGCCAATTTAAAAAAAGCAAATGCTTTATGAATTTATTGTTAGAAATAAACTTGCAAGGTTACTAGCCAACTAGCCTGCTAACGTTAGCTCTATTAGTCAGCCTGCTGACGTTAGCACTGAATGAATCAGCCAGTCACTATAAACACCTAGTTTACAGCTACATTAAAGTAATCCAGTTATCAAAGAATGGTAGCTATATAAAGTTATCTTAGCCAGCCAGCTAATGTTAGCTATTTCGCCAACTAGGTATTAGCCTAGCCAGCCTAGCAAATCCCCACGTTTATCGTCGGCAAGCTAGAGCACAACTTCTGGAAACCAGCTAGAACACAACATAACAGAACTAAAACATAAACGCAGATGAAAAGCAAAGAGAGAGCAGACTAATACCCTGACTACTATCTATGTTATTCAATTATTGCACCCACACTGCTCGCGAGCGTCTGCGTTGCCAAAGGCTAAAATAGAACTATTCTATTTCTAAAGCAGATCGCACTGAAAGTCCTGCCTCTCCCATCTCCTCATTGGTTTATAGAAGCAGGTACCCACGTGCCATCTCCTCATTGATTATACCCAAGTGGGTGATTGAAAAACAAACTTTGTTGCTGGTCATCGTTTTAATACTATGAACATTTTGATGCCAATCACCATATAAGTTCAAAGATGAAAAAGTCTGGAAGGAGGAGAGATGACTAGAAATGATTCGGTTGACCATTTTATGTGTGGATTAATTGTCGGAGTAGAGGACCTTGTGCATTTCAGGTAAAATAACAACTCAGTGTTTATATCCCAGGACAAATTAGCTGGCAACGGGTGTACGGTGTTTCCTCCGACACATTGGTGCGGCTGGCTTCCGGGTTGGATGCGCGCTGTGTTAAGATGCAGTGCGGATTGTTTGGGTTGTGTATCGGAGGACGCATCACTTTCGACCTTTGTCTCTCCCAAGCCCGTACGGGAGTTGTAGCGATGAGACAAGATAGTAGCTACTAACAATTGGATACCATGAAATTGGGGAGAAAAAGGGGGTAAAAAAAATAAAATAATAATAGCTGGCAACAGCAAGCTAGCTAAATAGGGCAAATTAGCTAGCAAGTGCTAGCTAAATTGCCATTGATGTTTAATGCTTTTCGACCAGTCCCCAAATTAATGTAATGTTTGTTTTGATATTTTAACCTGCTTGTCGTGATCACGTTTGGTGTGGGGGGACAAAATACATTTATGCATGATGGCGCACGCGCACAGCCGGTTTGGGTTCCGTGTTACAGATTGATGGCGGGGGCCAATCCGATGGTAAAACTTTTAAAAGAGTGCAGGCTGTGTCAGATACCAAAGCGAGGGGAGGCGGGCACTTCACCGGGCCGAGGGAGCGTCAGGGAAATCCAGTAGCTACACTACATGACAAAAAGTATGTGGACACATGCTCGTCAAATATCTAATTTAAAAAATCATGGGTATTGATATGGAGGTTGTCCCACAATTTTTATGCACTACGAGCCTCAGCACTTGGCAGTCCTGTTCTGTAAGCTTGTGTAGACTACCACTTCGCAGCTGAGCCATGTTGACTGGAGCAGCTCTAGCAGGGCAGAAATTTGACAAACCGCCTTGTTGGAAAGGTGGCATCCTATGATGGTGCCACGTTGAAAGATACTGAGCTCTTCAGTAAGGCCAATCTACTGCCAATGTTTGTCTATGGATATTGCATGCCTGTGTGTTCGATTTTATACATCTGTCAGCAACAGGTATGGCTGATATAGCCAAATCCACAAATTTGAAGGGGTGTCCACATACTTTTGTAGATACAGTGTATATAGCGAGAAAAATCTCAAATAAATTGATTCCAGATGTCAGTCACCGAGCGCGCTAGCACATAGCCAAGGTGGTGAAAAGTTGACAAATCACAAAGGAGAACAGATGAGGTACTACACAACTACATGTATGATTTTCTCTTTTGTTTTGAGCCCACGGCAGGAAGGCACCAGAGCCTGTCATGCAAACGGGGTTCCCACTAGATAACATGGCCACAATGTCTGTAAAGAGCATGAGGTGTGGCTAATGTTAGCCAGCTTGAGCTAGCTACCAAGCTAGCATACGAAGGATGGATGGTAACTTCCTGTTGAAGGCTTTTTGGCTTCTTCTGTGGGGTTTAAGAGGTTCTGCCACCTACTGTAACGTAACGATAAACACTTTTCTTCAAGTGAGTGAGGTGGTTTAGGGAGTGGAATTTGTTAAAAGGAGCAGTTTGGATTGCCCCGAAAATATAGTATATTAAATCAATGGATTAAATGTAGGGTATCTTTTGGGCATAATCAATATAATCTACTTAAACTGTAAATTTAGGTGTATCCTTTTTGTGTCATCCTAGATTATTTAAAATTAATTATGTCCACGTGTAGTTGTGGCAAATAAATCGAATCAAATTAAAATCACAACAAATGTAAGGTACTTATAGAAACAACAAAAACAGCTTGCAGCCTCTGGTTGGCTGGGGTTAGTTTGAAGGCGGCAGGCCAGATTTGAGATTAGAGAAATTCCTTGCTATTGTCTTTCAAATTACTCATCCCCTACATAACCAATGTAACCCAATACAGTTTTGCTTTGACTGCTATAGGCCTAAAAACTCTGTGCATTACTTAGTGATTTTCCCCCCACAAAGTTTCCTGTACAATTTGGGTGATGCAGAACGATTTGGAAAGGCAACTGTGTGTAGAGCCATAAGAAGAGTCTGCTTCGCATTGAATACTTTTTTGGCCATGAACCTGTCCATATAATCAAGGAGAACTTTTACAGAATTGCAGGCACTGTTGGCTGTGGTCAATTGACTGCCAGCGATGTTTTGCTAATCTCAAATGAACAACACTAGGCAACATGATAAAAAAAAGTTTTACATTTCTGGTGTTAAAACTAAACGTAGAAGATATTACATTTACATTACATTTAAGTCATTTAGCAGACGCTGAGCGACTTAAAATTGGTGCATTCACCTTATGACATCCAGTGGAACAGCCACTATTATATTATTATTATATTATATATTATATTGTTATTATATTGTTGCCCGTGTTGTCATGAAAAGCACTCTGAATTCAATCAATTTGTATTCCTCATACAGAGGCTGTGGAATGGGCCTACCAATGCAATTGTGACATAGGCTACCACAATTTATATATTGGTATATATATATGGCAGACATATCAGTGTGGATGACGGATCACCACCTCAAGCTGAACCTCGGCAAGACGGAGCTGCTCTTCCTCCCGGGAAGGACTGCCCGTTCCATGATCTCGCCATCACGGTTGACAACTCCATTGTGTCCTCCTCCCAGAGCGCTAAGAACCTTGGCGTGATCCTGGACAACACCCTCGCTCTCAACTAACATCAAGGCGGTGGCCCGTTCCTGTAGGTTCATGCTCTACAACATCCCCAGAGTACGACCCTGCCTCACACAGGAAGCGGCGCAGGTCCTAATCCAGGCACTTGTCATCTCCCGTCTGGATTACTGCAACTCGCTGTTGGCTGGGCTCCCTGCCTGTGCCATTAAACCCCTACAACTCATCCAGAACGCCGCAGCCCGTCTGGTGTTCAACCTTCCCAAGTTCACTCACGTCACCCCGCTCCTCCGCTCTCTCCACTGGCTTCCAGTTGAAGCTCGCATCCGCTACAAGAACATGGTGCTTGCCTACGGAGCTGTGAGGGGAATGGCACCTCAGTACCTCCAGGCTCTGATCAGGCCCTACACCCAAACAAGGGCACTGCGTTCATCCACCTCTGGCCTGCTCGCCTCCCTACCACTGAGGAAGTACAGTTCCCGCTCAGCCCAGTCAAAACTGTTCGCTGCTCTGGCTCCCCAATGGTGGAACACACTCCCTCACGACGCCAGGACAGCGGAGTCAATCACCACCTTCCGGAGACACCTGAAACCCCACCTCTTTAAGGGATACCTAGGATAGGATAAAGTAATCCTTCTCACCCCCCCTTAAAAGATTTAGATGCACTATTGTAAAGTGGCTGTTCCACTGGATGTCATAAGGTGAATGCACCAATTTGTAAGTCGCTCTGGATAAGAGCGTCTGCTAAATGACTTAAATGTAATGTAAATGTAAATGTAATGGTATATAGCCTTCACATGTAATATCACCAACGTGGCAATAAAAGTGCTCTATAAAGTGAAAGCTTTATTACTAATCACCCATGTGTAAATTAGGCCTATTTAGATATTGGAATAGTGCCGGTTCACTTACACATTTACTCTGTTTGCAATTTTCTGTCATGCTGTATTTTGCTGTGGTGGCTATATTACTATTTTGGGGTAAATAAGTGAACATATTTGTTGTATGTTGTTACAAGTGTTTCTTGTTGTGGACTTATTGGGCTCTGTCTTTTGACTCCATATCTATGTACTTTTATGTCATCGGCATGAGGACCTTTTTGAATGTTGTGTGCACGCGCCAATTGTCAGATCGACCAATCTGTACTTTGGTTAGTCTAATTACTTCAAGGAGAGGCAGCCATTCTGGAACCAGGAAATCTCCCTCATCTGGTTAAGGTAAGCTGGATATGTTCAGGGAATCCTGAATTTGTTAAACCATCTTTTTGGAATTACCCCCCCAGGTAACTGGACAGGCACACATTTGGTTGAAGATGGCACATTGACAAAGAGATTGTGAACCCAGGAGTATATGTTTTGTCCTATGGGGGGAGTAGGGAAAATAGATAGACAGCCTAATTTGGGTGTAGCCCTGGGCAGGTTTATGTTATGCCATGTTGTCTTCAGGAGATGGTCTGTTTCATATATTTATTTCACACTAGTTGATGTAAGTCAGTGGACCAATTCCCATGACTTATGATTGTCTTTCATATTATAGGATATGCTTGTCAGAAAGAACAGTAATGTTATTCCTTATACTTCTTTTATTATTACATTTCTTCCCAATTTGTCTGGTGCATCTTATTGCCTGCAATCTAATGTCTAAATCCAATATGCATACTTGTGGTTTTTTAACATTAATTACAAGAGGCTATGCCTTTTTGTAGGCATTCATGTAGGTAGGCTTGGTAAGATCAACTTTAAAACATTCAGGCTTTCCTAACTTCAAATTATTTAAGATCTTTATCAACTATAACTATATAAATGAGCATAAAATAACTCACCGACAGTAACTCTTGAACCGTTAAAGCTAGAGACACCAAACCAACTTTCACATGTCCAGGCTATCCTAACGTTAAATTCAACTATACTTACGTAAATGAACTATAATTCTATACATTTGCACACATTTACATGAAATAATTCCCCAGCAGTAACTGTTGACACCAAAACAACTTTCACATGTTAGGGCTATCCTCACTTACGATTCAGAAAAAAACGTATCAACTGAAACTATAAAAATATGTATGAAATTAGCATCAAATAACTCACCAACTGTAACTCTTGAACTGTTCAAGCTAGAGACACCAAACCAACATTCAGATGTTAAGGCTATCCTGACTTCAAATTCTTAAACACTTTCATAAACTATAACTACATACATTTGCAAAGATTTGAATAAAATAACCCACCATTAGTAACTCTTGAAACGTTCACGCTAGAGACACCAAACCAACTTTCACATGTTCAGGCTATCCTATCCTCTCAATTAATCAATCCTTCACAAGCTAGCATGCACACCACATTTTCTTCAGGAAATGTACTTTTCTAGTTATTTTAATCATTTGTTTTTTGTACAAATTCTTAATATATATCTAATCTCTCAATTTTCATCTCAAAGTGCACCAGATTTATGCAGATTTATGCATTTAGCTGTTAATTTTTTTCTTTTTTACCCTACTAGTGTTCCATCTCTGGCTTTGGGCTAAGCCCCCAATGTCCTTAAATCATAGAAATGCCCCTGCTCTCGGCCGACAACTTCTACAGGTGTGTCCGTGCTAAGAGACATGGGTGTGGTGCTCTTCTTACCCATTTCTTTCTCTTTGATCTCAATCTCAGTTGTCGCTTTATATTTCCTGGCCAGTGTCAAAGTACTCTCCTCCACTGTGTGTAAGAGTTTGGTTATGGTGTGGTCCCGGTGCTCCTCTTTGAGTCTGTTCCAGGCCACCAACTCATCCTTCTCAACCAAATTGTTCACCACATGTAAAAATGTCTGTGGAATAGAAAGGAAGGCAAACAAAAGCATTTATGAATATCAAGAAACAAGACAAATCATACTGTTTATTTTCATGGATTGAACAACCCTTTCTCTGTTTTAATGTAAACGCAGCAACGTTTAAGTAGCCTTACAAATGATGACAGAAACCATATATATATATATATATATATATATATATATATATATATATATATATATATATATTAGGCCAAGAACATTTAGTATCCTTCTTCTAAAAAAAGCAATAACAATGCTAGTGGAAATAAAGATTACTCTGAGAGTTGCTTTGGTCACGGCTGGTTTGGTGGTTTGATTCCTCTCCCCAGAGCTCATCAGCGAGGCCGATTGAGAGAGGGCCTCCACATAGGAGATCACATCCACCGACGTCAGCTCTCCCGACGTCTGTTTTTCAATCTCCACCAGCAGGCTCTGAAGATCTGTAAGATTTCTGATCTACAAATGGAAGAGACAAGATTAAGTAAGCTCCAATGGATGCCTCCTCTCCAAATAGGATAAATAGGATGGTGAATTTAAAAATGTCTACTAAATCTTAAAGCAAATCAGACAATTAAACTAAGTTATTCCCACAAAAAGTGTTCAGACCTATGCACATTTCTACACATGGATATTAACATATATTCCTAATAGGAGATCCTGATTGATAAACACATGTACCAATTAAATATCTATATAGTGACCAACAGAGGGCGGTGTCCTATTATATATTATAAGTGGTACTACCTTCCTAGTTCATTTGTTGGAATACTTACATATTCAAGTGTTCTGTTGACACTTTGTGTTAGGCACACAACATTGTCATGACAATTTTTCTTGGGATGTTCTGGAATACAACATATGGAATCATCATATTAATTTAACAGTCTGCTAGAGTAACCTCAAAATTGCTTGTTTGTTTAACAATATTTCAATATTTACAACTATGATATCACCAGGACATACCAAAATTGTTACATATTTAATTTTTAAAAGATAATTAAGATAACACTGCTCACAATTTGTTTATTAAGATTTTATATAATATGGTAACCTCGCATAATTTTAGTAATGTATCCTCCCAATTCCCTCAACTTTGGTTTCAAAATTTTGAGGGTGAATTGATAGGCTTACCTTGACATATTATCCCATTCTCTGTATGAAATCGCTTAGTGCCTGAAGTAGAAATGTAATCTCTTTGGCAGGTGCAAGAGAAAGATCCATTTGTGTTTGTGCAATGTGAGAATGGCCCACAGATTTGGTCGTTCTTGCATTCATCAATATCTAATAGTAAAAAGAATAACAGGGTATTTTTTTAATGAAAGACATAAAATAGGCCCTGATGAATGACATTTTCAAACTGAGAAAAAATCTTGAATATCAGTTTCTTAAATATGTATTGTAATGTTGAGAAAAAAAACGGACATATACAGTGCATTCGGAAGGTTTTCAGACCCCTTTACTTTTTCCACATTTTGTTACGTTACAGCCTTATTCTAAAATGGATTTAATTGTGTTTTTCCTCATCAATGTACACACAATACCCCATAATGACAAAGCAAAAACAGGTTTTTAGAAATGTTTGCACATTTTATTACAAATAAAAACCAGAAATACCTTATTCACATAAGTATTCAGACCCTTTGGTATGAAACTCGAAATTGAGCTCAGGTGCATCCTATTTCCATTGATCATTGTTAAGATGTTTCTACAACTTGATTAGAGTCCACCTGTGGTAAATTCAATTGATTGGACATGATTTGGAAAGGCACATACCTGTCTATATAAGGTCCCACAGTTGACAATGCATGTCAGAGCAAAAACAAAGCCATGAGGTTGTCCATAGAGCGCCGAGACAGGATTGTGTCGAGGCACAGATCTGGGGAAGAGTACCAAAAAATGTCTGCAGCTTTGAAGGTCCCCAAGAACACAGTGGCCTCCATCATTCTTAAATGGAAGAAGTTTGGAACCACCGAGGTTTGTCCTAGAGCTTGGCCAAACTGAGCAATCGGGGGAGAATGGCCTTGGTCAGGGAAGTGACCAAGAATCCAATGGTCACTCAGAGTTCCAGAGTGCCTCTGTGAAGATGGGAGAACCTTCCAGAAGGACAACCATCTCTGCAGCACTCCACCAATCAGGCCTTCATGGTAGAGTGGCCAGACGGAAGCTCTCCTCATTAAAAGGCACATGAAAGCCCACTTGGAGTTTGCCAAATGGTACCTAAAGACTCTCAGACACGAGAAACAAGATTCTCTGGTCTGATGAAACCAAGATGAAACTCTTTGGCCTGAATGCCAAGCGTCATGTCTTGAGGAAACCTGGCACCATCCCTACGGTGAAGAATGGTGGTGGCAGCATCATGCTGTGTTGGTGTTTTTCAGTGGCAGGGACTGGGAGACTTGTCAGGAACAAGGGAAAGATGAATGGAGAAAAGCACAGAGAAATCCTTGATGAAAATCTGCTCAAGACTTCAGACTGGGCTGAAGGTTCACCTTCCAACAGGACAAGCACACAGCCAAGACAATGCAGGGGTGGCTTCGGCACAAGTCTCTGCATGTCCTTGAGTGGCCCAGCCAGAGCCCGAACTTGAACCTGAAAATAGCTGTGCAGCAACGCTCCCCATCCAAGCTAACAGAGCTTGAGAGGATCTGCAGAGAAGAATTGGACAAACTCCCCAAATACAGGTGGGCCATACTTGTAGTGTCATACCCAAGAAGACTCAAGGCTGTAATCGCTGTCAAAGGTGCTTCAACAAGTTATTGATTAAAGGGTCTGAAAACTCATGTAAATGTCATATTTCTGTATTTTTATATTTTTTAAATTGCAAAACCAATTGTCGCTTTGTGGTAATGGGGTGTTGTGTGTAGATTGATGAGAGGGGAAAAAAACAATTTAATCAATTTTAGAATAAGGCTGTAACGTAACAAAATTTGGAAAAAGTTAAGTGGTCTGAGTACTTTCCGAATGTACCAGTCAAAAGTTCGGACACCCCTACTCATTCCAGGGTTTTTCTTAATTTTTTCTATTTTCTACATTGTAGAAATAACACATATGGAATCATGTGGTAACCAAAAAAGTGTTAAACAAATCAAAATATATTTTAGATTTTAGATTCTTCAAATTAGCCACCTTTGCCTTGATGACAGCTTTGCACACACTTGGCATTCTCTCAACCCGCTTCATGAGGTATTCACCTGGAATGCATTTAAATTAACAGGTGTGTCTTGTTAAAAGTTAATTTGTGGAATTTCTTTCCTACTTAATGCTTTTGAGCCAATCAGCTGTGATGCGACAAGGAATGGTTGGTATACAGAACATAGCCCTATTTGGTAAAATACCAAGTCCATATTATGGCAAGAACAGCTCAAATAAGCAAAGAGAAACGACAGTACTTAAAATTGAACTATTATAGTTTCTTCAAGTACAGTGGCAAAAACCATCAGGCGCTATAATGAAACTGTCTCTCGGGAGGACCGGCACAGGAAAAGAAGACCCAGAGTTACCTCTGCTGCAGAGGATAAGTTATAAGTTAAGTTAAGTTATTTTTTTTATATATTTATATATATATAAGTTAATTTGAGTGAACTGCACCTCAGATTGCAGCCCAAATAAATGCTTCACTGATTTCAAGTAATAGACACATCTCAACATGAACTGTTCAGAAGAGACTGCGTGAATCAGGCCTTCATGGTTGAATTGCTGTAAAGAAACCCTGGTAAAGGACACCAATAACAAGAAGAGACTTGCTTGGGCCAAGAAACATGAGCAATGGACATTAGACCGGTGGAAATCTGTCCTTAGGTCTGATGAGTCCAAATTTGAGATTTTGGTTCCAACTGCCGTGTCTTTGTGAGACGCAGAGTAGGTGAACGGATGATCTCCGTATGTGTGGTTCCCACCGTGAAGCATGGAAGAGGAGGTGTGATGGTGTGGGGGTGCTTTACTGGTGACACTGTTAGTGATTTATTTAGAATTCAAAGCACAGCATTCTGCATTGATACGCCATCCCATCTGGTTTGCGCTTAGTCAGACTATCATTTGTTTTTCAACAGGACAATGATCCAACACACCTCCAGGCTGTGTAAGAGCTATTTGACCAAGGAGAGTGATGGAGGGCTGGATCAGATGACATGGCCTCCACAATCACCCGACCTCAAGCAATTTTGAGAACGTTTGGGATAAATTGGAGCATATGTGGGAACTCCTTCAAGACTGTTGGAAAAGCATTCCTCATGAAGCTGGTTGAGAGAAGGCCAGGAGTGTGCAAAGCTTTCATCAAGACAAAGGGTGGCTACTTTGACGAATCTAAAATATATTTTGATTTGTTTAACACTTTCTGGTTACTACATGATGCCATATGTGTTATTTCATAGTGTTGATGTCCTCACTATTATTATACTATGTAGAAAATAGCAAAATAAAGAAAATCCCTTGAATGAGTTTGTGTGTCCAAACTTTTGACTGGTACTATATAAATATATATATATATAATACCAGTGCATTCTGTCCCGTCATTTGGTTGAAAGTGATTCAGCCCGGTTGAAGTGTATCCTGAGGCACAGGTGCAGTAGTAGCTGCCCTCTGTATTGGTACAGTTGCTGTTGTTTCCACAGATATTAGTGACATTTTGGCATTCATTGTCATCTGTTATGATGGAAGAAGGACACAGAAACAAAATACATTTAAATTTTAGATGCTGCGTACACAGTTTAGCAGGTGTTATGGCGGGTGCAGCGAAATGCTTATGTTCCCTGAACCTATCAATCAATGTAGTAAATGTCAACAAGCACACAATAATACAAAATTATTATAATATTTTTTTTTACAGCGTTAGGTATGGTAACGTGACCAGTGATCAATGACTATGTACATAGTGCACAGGTCCCTACGGTGCATGGTAGAATACCCGTCGTAGCTGGCTAGTGATTGTTACTGAGGGGCAGAGTAGGGTACTGGGCAGAGGGAAGGGTGGTGGCTGTTTAACAGTTTGATGGCCTTGGGATAGGAGCTGTTTATCAGTATTAACTGTATCAACAAGGGGTTATTATTCAAACATTACTGAGACAAGTCATAGTCAGATTTACAAGGAACGTTACTACGGCCCCATACAAGTTAACTACATTGATATAGCTTGCTGTGCACACAGTTCATCCTGGTTGTAACTGGTTTGTAAAATCTGGCAACCGTCAGATATTCACCATGCCAGTTCACATCAAAACACACCTGCATGAGCTATTCACAGTGTTTATTGGAAGTGATGCGATAGGACTTTCAATTGTTGTGTTCATCTGTCTAGTTATGATGAATATACTGGTCTTCCTCCCCCACTGTACCTTGTGTACAAAGCCTGTCCGGGAAGGGATATCCTTAGTTCTGAGAAAGGGAGGTGACAATATTCAGGATGAAATATGACCTTAAGATTCCAGACCTCTGAACTGCCATTGTTAACACAAACACTGTGTAGGAAAGGGTTCCATAATGACAATGACTGGCTTCCATTTTCTCTGAGTAGCCTATGGGTAGCTCAATAGGATTTCACAGTACAATGGTAGCAAAATTAATATGCATTAGGGATATAAACAAAATTACGTACTCAAGTTGACTGTCTTAAAGGGATAGTTCCCCACTCATATCTATTCTCTAGAATCTAAGAACATTTAATTGGTGGAGCAAAAATTATAATGTACCTTAAAATTATGGACTATCTTTAAATTTAGAGTAGGAATATTTTATTTAATGGGGCCATCAATTCTGCTCTATATTAATGAAGTGATATATTGTTCAAATTTATTTTGTAAATTCTCAAAAACCCATATTTGTACTGTATTTCCGTGTAGAAGCCATTTACTGTATGTTTATATTACCACAGTTTCATTTACATCGGGCCCTTGAATATGTAAACCCCCATGATTATGATCAGATAAGGAAATATGACTACTAAGCAAAAGTGCCCCACAAACCTAAATGCAACAATGTTGGCTGACAGACGAACTTGAGCAATAAAACAATTTGACCACTTTCAACAGGAGCAATAATTTTTCACATTTCAGTCCTTTTGTTATGATAAACACACTTTGATGTTTACAATTTCAATAGGGTAGATAGGTTGGGGGGGAAAAACCACAAGGAATGATTCTTGATTGAACCAAGTTTACAATAATTGTGCTAGTTGCCTGAGAGGATGGTGCCCATAAGGTGCTAATTAACCTCTACGGGATCGGTGTTCACCCCATGGGACGGGTGAGCTAACATAGGCTAATGTGATTAGCATAGGTTGTAAGTAACAAGAACTTTTCCCAGGATGTAGACATATCTGATATGGGCAGAACGCTTACATTCTTGTTAATCTAACTGGACTGTCCAATTTACAGTAAAATAATACCGTGCTATTGTTTGAGGAGAGTGCAAAATTATGATCTTGAAAATGTATTAATAAACCAATTACGCACATTTGGGCAGTCTTGATACAACAGTTTAAACAGAAATACAATGGTTCATTGGTTCAGTCTAAAACTTTGCACATACACTGCTGCCTTCTAGTGGGCAAAATCTAAATTGCGCCTGGGTTGGAATAATACATTATGACATTTCTCTTGCATTTCAAAGATGTCGGTACAAAAAACAATTCATGTTTTTTTCTTTGTATTATCTTTTACCAGATCTAATGTGTTATATTCTCCTACATTAATTCCACATTTCCACACACTTCGTGTTTCCTTTCAAATGGTATCAATAATATGCATATCCTTGCTTCAGGTCCTGAGCTACAGGCAGTTAGATTTGGGTATGTCATTTTAGGTGAAAATTGAAAAAAAAGTGTCCTATCCTTAAAATGAACCTGTCTCCTCCCCTTCACCTACTCTGATTTAAGTGGATTTAACAGGTGACATCAATAAGGGATCATAGGTCAGTCTATGTCATGGAAAGAAGTGGTGTTCCTAATATTTTGTACAATCAGTGTATGTAATAAAGTTAAGTCAATATTGGAGCTAAACAAACTGGCCAAATTGTTTGTTACCCTAACAATATGTTAGCTGTCTAACCTTTCTTCAGCATGTCATTAAACCTTAATTTATTCAGGGAAGTTCCATTGAGACCAATGTCCCTTTTACAAGGAAGCCCTGATTCACAAAATGCAGCATAAAAATACTAAATACATAATAAGGAATTAGTGAGACAGTTATTTTTAGTGACACTGTTAAAAAGTTGTGTTCACTGCTGAGTACTTTATTATTTGTTCCTTTGCTAACATGTCTAGAATTTTTTTTTGCCACAAAAACGGCTAAGATTGTTGATATACTTTTCTTCTCCCTTCTCAATTCTCAATCTGACCATTTCTACCATGGGAATACATGTATGTCAAGTGTTGTTCTACTTAAAAGCGATGCTGTCGGAAAAAAATAAGCCCTTTTTGATTGAATTAATGTCCTAATGTATTTTCACTGGGTGTGTAGCTAAAGAAGGAGTTTTAATCCTTGTGGCAATTGAGACATGGACTGTGTATGTGTGCCGTTGAGTGTGAAATGGCAAGACAAAAGATGAAAGTGCCTTTGAATGGGGAATGGTAGTAAGTGCCAGGCACACCGGTTTGAGTGTGTAAAGAACTGCATCACTGTTGGGTATTTCACGCCTAACAGTTTCCTGTGTGTATCAAGAATGGTCTACCACCCAAAGGATATCCAACCAACTTGACACAACAGTGCATTAGTCGCCATGGGCCAGCATCCCTGTGGAACGCTTTCGACACCTTGTAGTCCATGCCCCAACAAATTGAGGCTGTTCTGGGGGCAAAAGGGGGTTGAATTCAATATTAGGAATGTGTTTCTAATGTTTTGTATACTAAGTGTATAGGTCAGCGGGGTGGTGGCACCGGGATCCTCATCTCTCCCAAGTGGTCATTCTCTCTTTCTCCCCTTACCCATCTGTCTATCGCCTCCTTTGAATTCCATGCTGTCACAGTTACCAGCCCTTTCAAGCTTAACATCCTTATCATTTATCGCCCTCCATGTTCCCTCGGAGAGTTCATCAATGAGCTTGATGCCTTGATAAGCTCCTTTCCTGAGGACGGCTCACCTCTCACAGTTCTGGGCGACTTTAACCTCCCCACGTCTACCTTTGACTCATTCCTCTCTGCCTCCTTCTTTCCACTCCTCTCCTCTTTGACCTCACCCTCTCACCTTCCCCCTACTCACAAGGCAGGCAATACGCTCGACCTCATCTTTACTAGATGCTGTTCTTCCACTAACCCCATTGCAACTCCCCTCCAAGTCTCCGACCACTACCTTGTATCCTTTTCCCTCTCGCTCTCATCCAACACTTCCCACACTGCCCCTACTGGATGGTATCGCGCCGTCCCAACCTTCGCTCTCTCTCCCCCGCTACTCTCTCCTCTTCCATCCTATCATCTCTTCCCTCTACTCAAACCTTCTCCAACCTATCTCCTGATTCTGCCTCCTCAACCCTCCTCTCCTCCATTTCTGCATCCTTTGACTCTCTATGTCCCCTATCCTCCAGGCCGGCTCGGTCCTCCCTCCCGCCTCCGTGGCTCGACGACTCATTGCGAGCTCACAGAACAGGGCTCCGGACAGCCGAGCGGAAATGGAGGAAAACTCGCCTCCCTGCGGACCTGGCATCCTTTCACTCCCTCCTCTCTACATTTTCCTCCTCTGTCTCTGCTGCTAAAGCCACTTTCTACCACTCTAAATTCCAAGCATCTGCCTCTAACCCTAGGAAGCTCTTTGCCACCTTCTCCTCCCTCCTGAATCCTCCTCCCCCCCCCCTCCTCCCTCTCTGCAGATGACTTCGTCAACCATTTTGAAAAGAAGGTCGACGACATCCGATCCTCGTTTGCTAAGTCAAACGACACCGCTGGTTCTGCTCACACTGCCCTACCCTGTGCTCTGACCTCTTTCTCCCCTCTCTCTCCAGATGAAATCTTGCGTCTTGTGACGGCCGGCCGCCCAACAACCTGCCCGCTTGACCCTATCCCCTCCTCTCTTCTCCAGACCATTTCCGGAGACCTTCTCCCTTACCTCACCTCGCTCATCAACTCATCCCTGACCGCTGGCCACGTCCCTTCCGTCCTCAAGAGAGCGAGAGTTGCACCCCTTCTGAAAAAACCTACACTCGATCCCACCGATGTCAACAACTACAGACCAGTATCCCTTCTTTCTTTTCTCTCCAAAACTCTTGAACGTGCCGTCCTTGGCCAGCTCTACCGCTATCTCTCTCAGAATGACCTTCTTGATCCAAATCAGTCAGGTTTCAAGACTAGTCATTCAACTGAGACTGCTCTTTTCTGCATCACGGAGGCGCTCCGCACTGCTAAAGCTAACTCTCTCTCCTCTGCTCTCATCCTTCTAGACCTATTGGCTGCCTTCGATACTGTGAACCATCAGATCCTCCTCTCCACCCTCTCCGAGTTGGGCATCTCCGGCACGGCCCACGCGTGGATTGCGTCCTACCTGACAGGTCGCTCCTACCAGGTGGCGTGGCGAGAATCTGTCCCTCACCACGCGCTCTCACCACTGGTGTCCCCAGGGCTCTGTTCTAGGCCCTCTCCTATTCTCGCTATACACCAAGTCACTTGGCTCTGTCATAACCTCACATGGTCTCTCCTATCATTGCTATGCAGACGACACACAATTAATCTTCTCCTTTCCCCCTTCTGATGACCAGGTGGCGAATCGCATCTCTGCATGTCTGGCAGACATATCAGTGTGGATGACGGATCACCACCTCAAGCTGAACCTCGGCAAGACGGAGCTGCTCTTCCACCCGGGAAGGACTGCCCGTTCCATGATCTCGCCATCACGGTTGACAACTCCATTGTGTCCTCCTCCCAGAGCGCTAAGAACCTTGGCGTGATCCTGGACAACACCCTGTCGTTCTCAACTAACATCAAGGCGGTGGCCCGTTCCTGTAGGTTCATGCTCTACAACATCCGCAGAGTACGACCCTGCCTCACACAGGAAGCGGCGCAGGTCCTAATCCAGGCACTTGTCATCTCCCGTCTGGATTACTGCAACTCGCTGTTGGCTGGGCTCCCTGCCTGTGCCATTAAACCCCTACAACTCATCCAGAACGCCGCAGCCCGTCTGGTGTTCAACCTTCCCAAGTTCTCGCACGTCACCCCGCTCCTCCGCTCTCTCCACTGGCTTCCAGTTGAAGCTCGCATCCGCTACAAGACCATGGTGCTTGCCTACGGAGCTGTGAGGGGAACGGCACCTCAGTACCTCCAGGCTCTGATCAGGCCCTACACCCAAACAAGGGCACTGCGTTCATCCACCTCTGGCCTGCTCGCCTCCCTACCACTGAGGAAGTACAGTTCCCGCTCAGCCCAGTCAAAACTGTTCGCTGCTCTGGCCCCCCAATGGTGGAACAAACTCCCTCACGACGCCAGGACAGCGGAGTCAATCACCACCTTCCGGAGACACCTGAAACCCCACCTCTTTAAGGAATACCTAGGATAGGATAAGTAATCCTTCTCACCCCCCTAAAAGATTTAGATGCACTATTGTAAAGTGGCTGTTCCACTGGATGTCATAAGGTGAATGCACCAATTTGTAAGTCGCTCTGGATAAGAGCGTCTGCTAAATGACTTAAATGTAAATGTAAATGTATATTTCCAATTAGATTTGGGTAACTTCCAGTCCACATGGACAGATGAACCCCAGGTTCAATTAAATTGAACCTGTATTGCTGTACTTACGCAAATTAAATTACAGATTGGTTTTGGCTCATTGGTTTTTGCTCATTGGTTTTGGGTATACGTTGAATTACCACCAAGTGGACTCCTCTCACAGGTACTGTAGATTCTTCACATTTTAAGAATAGCAAGTGTTCTCAGGCAGTAATTTGTAAACAAAGACAGTGTGTAAATTAAATTCCAGCCTTAACATTGTTAAACAGGACAGAGAAAGGGTTCATTTTTGCAAACCTGCAGACCTGATGATGGTAGTACGCCTGCTGTTGAAAGATATAAGACAAATGGGTACCACCAGTTTTCCATATATGTGAAGCAGTACATACATGTATGTATGCAGTAAGGATCCAAGTACAATCAGCTGATTATGATTCAAGTTTACTCCTAGTGTTAAAAGGTAGTCAAATGTTGGAGTGTTTTTCACACCAGTGTAGATTGAATGCAACAATAACCAGTGTTGGCCATGAATATTTTCACCTAGAGTTACAAAAACTCAGAGTGTTAAAAGCTAATACTTCTTGTGTTGGTGTTAAACGTGTTGATTTAAAATATATAATAATATATATGCTTGAATAATATAACTTCTAAATCCCAAATGAGCTTAGTACAACCGTTTTATCCCAACTTTTCCATTGTTATATTAATGGTGTCCATTTGAGTCTTTGTAAACAAACAAATAGCCTCAACATAACACTATGCAAAATCCTGTTGATCGTATGGACTCTCTCAGTCCTTGCATCCAGAGCATCCTCTGTGAACTATGGTTAAAATCCTACATCCCCTCAGCTTTACAGCCAACCAGGTGGCTGTTGTTTGACTAAAACAAAAATATCGGATTGTGCCTTTAGCCGCAGACATCATTATGCAACTTTACTTTACAGACCAGTAATATACACCCTTTTAACCCTGAATTAATGCAAGGATAATCACCCAATGTTGCCTAAAATAGAGCCTATTTTTTTCATTTTTTTTTAGGGTTGAGGCATTAGACTACCTATCAGGTCTAAACCTGAGTGTAATGTCCATTTAAGTGCTATGTATTCCATAGGCCTAATTAACCTTGTTCTGTATAGGTTTGTAAAAAATCTAGAACTTATATTTACCATTACAAAACTTGGTTCCATCGCCAGTGTATCCACGGTTGCAGTAACAGGCATTATTGGATCCATTCAGGGTTTTACACGAGGCAAGTTGATGGCATGTATGACAAATGTCATAAAATCGGCATGGGTCTATAACACTGGAAAGCCATGCTATGAGATAAAAATAGAATACATTTGCTTTGTGAATTGATTAAAATATGTGAAAAAAATGTACTACCAGATCAGCATTAACTCATCAATATGGAAGGAACAATGGTACCATGAACTATGGTATGTATTGAATGTTGCATACAATCATATTATGCTATTATGACTAAGAATGTTTACATTTTCAGCAAATGCTAATATAATGACAGAAAGACAAAAATCATATGTAAGCCTACTCAACATCAATAAACTACTCAGAAGTAATGTTAGACTGATATTGAAATGGACTCGCACAACTGCAAAGTTCCTAATTATATCTATGCAACTATGATCACTAAAAGGCCAGGAGACCTGGAATTTGGGATAAAAAATATCCCGCCATGCATCCTGATTATTTTCTCTGGTAAATCCCACATACACATAACGGAAATGGCAAAGAACATGCGTGTATTTGTACCACGTTCAAGGGGTCTGCTATGCTACAGTGCATACTATATGACAGAAGAATGGATAGACTCACTTACCTGCTAAAAGTACAAGTTTCATCTGGGACTTGAGCAAAGACTCCATACTTGCTTTGGGACAGAAATACTTTTAGCTGAAACTCTGTGGCTGGTGACGTGGTCCATTTCCTTGCGTCAGTTTTCCTGTTTCCCTAAACCTGACCCTTCCTGTCCTGATCTTTAATCAGCTATCACAAACATTAAACTGGGGACACGCCACCGTCCCATGACAATGGAGTCTAACAGCATAAGATAATGCTTATTAACCAGTATAGTCTGGCTTCCTAATTAAAGTTATTGTAGCTGTAGTATAAGAGTATACATTCTTACAATTTATGATTTGCAATTTGGTGGCTTTTTCTTTCAACTCCATCTCAATACTAAGTGTTCTTTAAGTAGTAATGTTATTGTGCATCTGGGGTGGCCATTTTACAAAACCACAAGGACATTGTTCTCAAAAGAAACAGAAACACTAGCTGAACAACATTGACTTCAGTGAGGGACAACACCCTCTTTTTCTAGGACACTGCACAAACATTCCAGAGATGTCTTCCTACAAATGTAACACTGATTTCAATTCACTCGACTAACTTGCATCAGTATTTACGCATCTTTTCATTCATTTTATTCAGATGATCTCCAGACTAACACTCAAGAGGATGATAGCTACTAAGCCACTCTGAAGCTGCCAAGTAATTGAATATGAATATCTTATACTGTAAATGTTTTAATATGGAAAATGAAAGTAATGATTTCCTGCATGCTATTAATTCACTCTTCATCCCTTTGATAAGTTCCCAGTGGTGGACCATTTCACTGGCTGAGTTGCATGGAAAGTCAAATTGGCCAAGTTGGACTGATTCATTTTTTTATATTCTCCTATCACATTATCAGTTCATTTACATGCATGAGGAATTAAATGAGGACTTTTGGGGTATAGGGTCTTCCAAACAAATTTGATGGAAAATGTAAGTAAACGTACCCTACACTTTAGCCTGCAAAATTCATTGTAGGTTCATTAAATGATGGGTGATATACAATTAAGGTTGGCAAAATTGTTTAGGAAAATGCTCAGAAAGATTGAAGAAGAAAAAAAACACACTGGTGCCAGTCCAAAATTAAAAGGATTATTGGTAACACTTTATATGTTGGACAAGGTATGACAGAAATCTATGCTTTGTTTTAGTTTCCCTGGCACTGTTTCCAAATGCTAAACTTTTATAATTTGTAGCACAACTCCCATGAAAGTTATGATACTTATATTCGTATTTTCTGTGCATCATGCCCAAATTGTCTATAAGTGACTTTGTTGAGATACACAATCAAATGTAAATACTTCAGGATGATTTGGACATGACGCACAAAACAATGCTAATAGAATAGGTACCATAACAAAGGTTACGCATGTAACCATGGTTATGTGCGCTATATGGATCACTCCAATAAATTGGTATCACTCCGCAGCAGAGGGATACATCCGAGGTGAAGATTTACTCCTGTGTACTCTCCTGCAAGGCCTTGCGGAACTCAGCAGAGATGGGGACAGATGGAGAGTCATCACTGTCCACCAGTTTGATGTCCAGTGCAGTGGCTACCTGAGTGACTAGGCTCCTCATAACCTCTCAAGCCGCTGGGGGCAATGTCACGGTTTTCTTGCGGTGAAGGAGAGTCGGACCAAAAATGCAGCGTGGTAATTTTGATACATGTTTAATAACCGAACAAACACGAACTATACAAAAACAATAAACGTAACATGAAAACCGAAACATGCTGGTGCAAACTAACACAGAGACAGGAACAATGCAACAATCACCCACGAAACACTCAAAGAATATGTCTGCCTAAATATGGTTCCCAATCAGAGACAACGATAAACACCTGCATCTGATTGAGAACCACTCCAGACAGCCATAGACTATGCTAGATACCCCCACTAAGCCACAAACCCAATACCTAACAAAACCCCAAGACAAAACACCACAATAAACGCATGTCACACCCTGGCCTGACCAAAATAATAAAGAAAACACAAAATACTAAGTCCAGGGCGTGACAGGCAATGAAGCCCCGTTGCTGGATTCTGATGGCCTGTCAGCCTGGTAGCCCTGCTCACGGTGGTGAACAGTGCCAGCATCGTCCCCCAGGAACAGCCTATCACTGGCCAACAGGGAATAGCCATCGAAGCTATCAACCTCCTGATGCAGGGCAAACGCCCTCCATTCAAGGTGGTCTCAGCGGTCCAACTACTGCCCCCGTCCAGGACTGGCAGCAGATGGGCTCTGCCTGTGGTGGCTCCGGCCATGCTTCCTGGGAGGGACACTAGGCCCAGTAGAGGGACTAACCGCTTACTGTGGCTCAAACCCAGGCAGTGCATACAGAATTCATAAAGGGAAGCCATAACCTCAGCCATGAGCTCAGCTAAGCCATCAAGGCCACGGAGCAGGGGTCCAACGCCCTGGGAGAGCTTATGTCGTGACCCGCTTGGGGGAATGGGAACCCGGTGAGGAATATATTGCCCAGTACCTCTGCAAAAAAAATTGGGAAGACCTGTGTAGGAAAAGCAGGCAGACTAAGAAACAGCAACCAGGTAATGGATTTGATTTATTATTTTTTTGTTTTTGTTTCACGCCAACTCTAATATTACCTAGTCGGTTTAATATCCAAGCAGTGAAAATATGATATGATGGAGTAACTCCGTTAAGATATTACACTTACCAGTGACTTACCAAGTGAACTTCAGAATATGTGTACCTCAAACCATATGGACGTCCGCTGAGAAAATGAAAGAGAACGTGTGTCGCGGGCATTGGGTCTATATATAGGGGCGGACCCCAGCCGTGACACAGATGTACACTGGAGTAAATCTGTAAATCCTCACCTCGGAGGATTAAAGTTATGTATAGTAACCCTAGGTGTAAAATAGTAAATAATGGCTACATCTCAGAAAGTTTTAAACTCTCCAAAGGAGTAAAATAAGGTTGTCCACTATCGGCATATCTATTTATTATTGCCATCGAAATGTTAGCTGTTAAAACCTGTCTAGGACACACGTTCCGCTAACGGAACCCCCCCCCCCAACAGTCTGCTGAAAATGCAGCGCGGGAAATTCAAAAATATTTAACTTTCACACATTAACAAGTCTAATACAGCAAATGAAAGATAAACATCTTGTTAATCTACCCATCGTGTCCGATTTTTAAAATGTTTTACACCAAAAACACAACATATATTTATGTTAGATCACCACCAAATCCAAAAAACACTTTTCCCAGCCAAAGATAATCACAAAAGTAGAAATAGAGATACAATTCATCACTAACCTTTGATAATCTTCATCAGATGACACTCATAGGACATCATGTTACACAATACATTTATGTTTTGTTCGATAATATGCATATTTACATTTACATTTACATTTAAGTCATTTAGCAGACGCTCTTATCCAGAGCGACTTACAAATTGGTGCATTCACCTTATGAGATCCAGTGGAACAGTCACTTTACAATAGTGCATCTAAATCTTAAAAGGGGGGGGGGTGAGAAGGATTACTTATCCTATCCTAGGTATTCCTTAAAGAGGTGGGGTTTCAGGTGTCTCCGGAAGGTGGTGATTGACTCCGCTGTCCTGGCGTCGTGAGGGAGTTTGTTCCACCATTGGGGGCCAGAGCAGCGGCAGTTTTGACTGGGCTGAGCGGAACTGTACTTCCTCAGTGGTAGGGAGGCGAGCAGGCCAGAGGTGGATGAACGCAGTGCCCTTGTTTGGGTGTAGGGCCTGATCAGAGCCTGGAGGTACTGAGGTGCCGTTCCCCTCACAGCTCCGTAGGCAAGCACCATGGTCTTGTAGCGGATGCGAGCTTCAACTGGAAGCCAGTGGAGAGAGCGGAGGAGCGGGGTGACGTGAGAGAACTTGGGAAGGTTGAACACCAGACGGGCTGCGGCGTTCTGGATGAGTTGTAGGGGTTTAATGGCACAGGCAGGGAGCCCAGCCAACAGCGAGTTGCAGTAATCCAGACGGGAGATGACAAGTGCCTGGATTAGGACCTGCGCCGCTTCCTGTGTGAGGCAGGGTCGTACTCTGCGGATGTTGTAGAGCATGAACCTACAGGAACGGGCCAACGCCTTTATGTTAGTTGAGAACGACAGGGTGTTGTCCAGGATCACGCCAAGGTTCTTAGCGCTCTGGGAGGAGGACACAATGGAGTTGTCAACCGTGATGGCGAGATCATGGAACGGGCAGTCCTTCCCCGGGAGGAAGAGCAGCTCCGTCTTGCCGAGGTTCAGCTTGAGGTGGTGATCCGTCATCCACACTGATATGTCTGCCAGACATGCAGAGATGCGATTCGCCACCTGGTCATCAGAAGGGGGAAAGGAGAAGATTAATTGTGTGTCGTCTGCATAGCAATGATAGGAGAGACCATGTGAGGTTATGACAGAGCCAAGTGACTTGGTGTATAGCGAGAATAGGAGAGGGCCTAGAACAGAGCCTTTGGGGACACCAAATCTCGGTTTACATTGGCGCCATGTTCAGAAATGCCTCCAAAATATCAGGAGTAATTACAGAGAGCTATGTCAAATAACAGAAATACTCATCATAAACTTTGATGAAAGATGCATGTTTTACATATAATTACACTTGTTCTTAATGCAACCGCTGTGTCAGATTTTTACGAAAAAAGCATACCATGCAATAATCTGAGACGCGGTCAGAAATACACAACATTTGTCCGCCATGTTGGAGTCAACAGAAATACGAAATTACATCATAAATATTCCATTACATTTGATTATCTTTCATCCGAATGCAGTGCCAGGAATCCTAGTTCCGTAATAAATCGTTGTTTTGTTCGATAATGTCCATTACTAGTGTCCAATTAACTACTTTTGCTAGCACGTTTAGCTCACATGTCCAAAAGCTGGCGCCGGTCCAGGCGAACTCGGACGAAAACTTCAAAAAGTTATATTTCAGGTCGAATACACTGGTCAAACTAAGTAGAGAATCAATCTTCAGGATGTTATTATTATATATATCCATTAACGTTCCAACCGGAGCATTCGTTTTTGTCTACAGAGTAATGGAACGCATGGCGATATCAAGAGTAATGTGCGTAACCAGGAACTGCCAGACCACTGACTCATTCCCTTCCCATCCGGTCCCACATCACACTAGAGGCTTCATTCCACGTTCTACTGACTGTTGACATCTAGTGGAAGGCGTAGGAAGTGCGAACAGATCCATATCTTACTGGGATGTGAATAGGCGATGAGTGGAAAATCAACCAGACCCAGAATTTCCACTTCCTGTTTGGAAGTTTACCTGCCCTATGAGTTCTGTTATACTAATATAATAACTACAAATACAAACACAAATATCATAGTGTTACATGCATTTGTTATTCCATTTATGTTTTTAGGTTTGACGTTAGCACGTTAGTCAATATGTGTTACAACTGTGCCGGCACATAGCACATATTATATTTAAGACGGACTGACCATTGAGAGATGTAGAGGGTTAACAGCTTAAGTTTGCTCTCCCTATGTGATTTTTTAAAAACTATCCTTTATTTAGTGGGCACTCATGGTGGGTGTCTTTTAGGTCCCAGTTGTTGTTGGTAGTCAAATTTCAGTGGACACTCCCATGAGTGTGTTTCATAACCCCTTCTAGAGCCACAACTGTTTCATTTAGGTTGTTGTTAATGACTCCTTGTTAGTTCTCCCTTCTGTTTGAGCGACAATTTTTGGTTTCTTCCTGGGGAATGTAACACTCAGAACAGTAAAGAAGTATTTTTGTGTCATACCCATGGTGTATTGTCTGAGATACACACGGCAGGAATGCAGTATCCAAACTACCCAGTTTATAAACACAGGCAAAACACCTTCATACATAATGCTCATAACTATTTCTTAAGCAGACTGACTAGGATTTTAGCGCATATACTTTTGACTACTCATGAGTAATAACAGTATATTCGCTAATTAGCATTGTATAGGCCTAATTCCAAACCAAACAATACAACAGGATAGAGTGGCCGCAACACAAACAAAATAAACATTATGAAAATTAATTTAGATTAAATGAAATCAAGAAAACAAGGAAGGGCTTTGGGTGAAATGCCTGCTGGGGGTAGACCGTCTAAACCGTTGTAATGACGGGTGAGTGAAATGAGTGAGGAGTCAGATGCAGAGAGCGAAATGAACGGGAAATCGCTTTAATGTCCTTCAAATCGTAATAGGTCCAAAACATGGGTGAAGGCCCAAAACACTGGGGCTAAACCAACCCAAAACCTAGATACAAACACTGGACAGCGAAAACCCAAAACAAAAACACGATACATCACCAAACCTAACAACCAACAAGCCTGCACAAACACCAGCTGGCAAAACGAACTTAAATAACACCCATCCCAAAACCCCAACAAGGAACAGGTGAAAACAATTAGACAAAAACAAACAAAAAGGAAAAAGGGATCGTGGCAGCTCATAGACCGGCGACGACGACCGCTGAGCGCCACCCGAGCAGGAAGGGGAGCCACCTTCGGTGGTATTCGTGACAACCGTCTCCATAACACCACATTTTCTAATGATACCAAATTTCATTGTTTGGAATGGTGTTTCACTGCTTCTTGTCAGACATTACACACATCACAATGCACTGTCATAATGAATAATATAATAATAATAATATAATAATATATGCCATTTAGCAGACGCTTTTATCCAAAGCGACTTACAGTCATGTGTGCATACATTCTACGTATGGGTGGTCCCAGGAATCGAACCCACTACCCTGGCGTTACAAGCTCCATGCTCTACCAACTGTGCTACAGAAGGACCACGATAGCCATGTGCTATGTGTTGAAATATCGGTCAATTTGCCATTGTTAAAAAAAATTATGCCACCACTATGCCCTAGAATGATAGCATATTTCTATCAACAGAGTCTAGTTGTGTTTAAAAACAGCCATACATGCAAAACGATAAAGCCTTTTGTCTCATGTTTTTCTATACCAAGTGTGCATTTGAAGATAAGGCATGAAATAACACTCAGCTGGTGGTTGTATTTATTGTTATTTGACACGGTTAATGTCAAAATTACCCTATTCTTTGTGTGGGAAACAGACAGAAACAGATTATGGGCGGTGAGGAGAAAGTCTCATGCCAGACATCTGAGTCACACATAACAAAATGATGAGATAAGGAATATGAACTGGTGACTTAAATGTGGGACCAAAATCTATTGCGTTTACCAGAGAAAATGTAATTTAGTGGTGCAACAACTACCTCTACGTAGATATGATTCTTAATATAGCATATAGCCGAATATGAAATAAATTAGGGACATGGAATCACTGAAACATTAGAGTAGACCACTTTTGCAGCTTCAAAATGACGAAGAAATGTATTTTCATAATGAGTAATACAGTACACATGACATCAAGTTCTTATACATGTGTAGTAAATGTGTGATTATTACAATAGCAACATTGTTGTTACATAGGACTTTGGAAATGGCTTTTTAATTGCATAATAATGGAGTTATTACAATTGGAATAAGGAACAGCCACCATTCCTCTTGTGTGCAGTAGTTACGCAAACTCTCAGCTCACTGCTATGCAATTACCAAAGTATTATGTATGCTAATGAAATGTTGCTCCAGAAGTAATTACAGTTGTATTACACAGGCACAATGACAGTTGAATGTTAATAGTTGTTGAGAATACTAACAGTAACAAGATATGGCTATTATGTGTCTAAAGGAAACTAAATATCCCATCACTGCCTTCTTCAATCAACTACAGCCAAGTTAGGTGGGCAATCATGTTAGTTTGTATTCTGAATAAAACTATCCCTTTAAAATGGTATAGTGTGTGTTTAAACAAGAACACTTACCCTCAAATGGACAAAGAGTTTCAAAGTTGTTTTTGCTAAGCATTCAAATTGCTATTTGCAATGTTTGCAAATGGCTTTGCATTACTCTGCAGTATTTTCAGGTATCATAAAATGAGTTGCAGCTTTCAACCTTTTCAATGGCATGTTGAAAGAGTCATACAGTAGTTGAGCGTCACAACGTATTTATACTAATGCGTACAACATATCATTGGTTTGATTTGATTATGTACACCTGAGGCAATGGACATTCAGGAATATTGACATTCACAAAAATTGAAATGTATTGTGTAGTTCAAATATGACGTTCAGATAGATTGGAATAGTGTAGGAGGTTGTGTGTGCTCTATTCATTATATTTCTATCTTCAACATGCAGTTCCAGATACAGCCAATCCAATAGTTTCAGAAAAGTTGTCACTTCCTGAAGTAGTCATTTTTTGGGATCTGTTTTCAAATAGTTGTAGTCACCCCTAAAGTTCCCTTGGAAAAATAGTTCATTTCCACAAAGCATAGTTAAAACTATAGTTATCCCAGGTCTGGTTCTGGGTCAAATGTTTGAAGGAAAAAACATCTGAATGTCTCACTCTGACACTTTTCTAACGGAGAGGAAGGAAGAGATGTTGTCTAGAACAAACCAATGTTGTTTGCTCCCTTCCTCTGCAGTCCTTTGAAGTCAGGAAATCTCTCATTAATTGTAAATGCTAAAACCTGTTGTAGGTGCTTGATACACAATGATATTGTAAAAACTAATTGGAAAATAAAGCTCTGAAATGTTTTGCTTCTTTCCATTTCTCTATATGGATATGATGAAATCATTAAAAAGCATCAAAGTGGTACAATTGACAAAAAATATAAGCTTCACAAGACATTAAACATTGCATTCAATGGGGGTGAGAGGAGCAACACAATATGGATTCTTAGAGAAAGGCATCATGTGCATAATTTACATGCATGAGATTGAGAGATAGAGAGGAGGCAGAAAGGTTGAGATGGAGGGCAGGAGGGAGGCAGGAAGTGAGAGAGGGGTTAGAGGTTGAAGGGGTGAAAGAAGGGGGAGGGAGAGAGAAGAGAAGGAGAGGAGATTGTGGGGTTAGTTTGTCTGTCTCCACAGTGCAATGATTATTTCCTCCCATTGAATGCAATGTACTCACTTATGCATCATATCCTTGATGCATTTCTCTAGACATCAATAGTGTGGGGTTAATCTTCCCCTCAGTTGAATGCAATGTATTCACTGAGGCATCATGTATTGTGAGGCATATCTTTTTGCAAAATCATACCAGATTGATACTCTGCTGATACCAGGATGCCCCCACTTCTATCATACTGTTACGGGGCTGTTGTTGATTAATTTAGGAGTGGTTTATTTAATTTTAGATGTAGGCCTTACTTGGCCTAATTGTGGTACACAACACATACAAGTCTTTTTTTTCTTAAATCGCTTGGAAAGTAAATTTTACAAGCATCAAGTCTCTGGCTTTCAGAGGATGCCTGCGCTTGGTGAAGAAATCTACCGGTTTCCTATGGCAGCCGAGTTTGATAGTTGCAGAGTTAGTTGGTAGGGACAGGTTTGATGATGGTATTGTTGGTGGTGAAGGAGTTGGCTCGCTGGACTTGTCCTCAGACTTTGTTCTCATTCCTCAGCTTAGTCATTTTCACTACGAGGGAGCCCTCGGCCATCTCTGCACTGCAGTCTTCTCACATTTTGGGTGGTGAAACAAGAAGCTGTGTCAGAAAGCATCTTTTGAAGCAAACATGTACAGTTGAAGTCGTAAGTTTACATACACCTTAGCCAAATACATTTAAACTCAGTTTTTCACATTTCCTGACATTTAATTCTAGTAACAATTCCCTGTCTTAGGTCAGTTAGGATCACCACTTTATTTTAAGAATGTGAAATGTCAGAATAATAGTAGAGAGAATTATTTATTTCAGCTTTTATTTCTTTCATCCCATTCCCAGTGGGTCAGAGGTTTACGTACACTTAATTAGTATTTGGTAGCATTGCCTTTAAATTGTTTAACATCTCTAGGGTAGGGGACAGCATTGGGAATTTTGGATGAAAAGCGTGCCCAAATTAAACTGCCTGCTAATCAGCCATAAAATAATATGTATATATAATAATATATATAATTAGTAGATTTGGATAGAAAACGCTATGAAGTTTCTAAAACGTTTTGAATGATGTCTGTGAGTATAACAGAACTCATATGACAGGCAAAAACCTGAAAAAAAATCAAACCAGGAAATGGGAAATCTGAGATTTGTAGTTTTTCAACTCATTCCCTATTGAATGCACAGTGTCTATGGGGTCAAATTGCACTTCCCAAGGCTCCCACTAGATGTCAACAGTCTTTAGAACCTTGTTTGACGCTTCTACTGTGAAGTGGGGGTGAATGAGAGGGGAATGAGTCAGAGGTCTGCCAGAGAGCCACGCGCGTTCACATGATAGTTAGCTTGAGTTCCATTGCATTTCTGAAAGGAATTCTCCAGTTAGAACATTATTGAAGATTTAAGTTAAAACATCATAAAGATTGATTCTATACATCGTTTGACATGTTTCTATGGACTGTAACGGAAGTTTTTGACTTTTCGTCTGCTCCTAGTGATCGCGCATCACGAATTTGAATTACTGGGCTGAACGCGCAAACAAAACGTAGGTATTTGGACATAAATGATGGACATAATCGAACAAAACAAACATTTATTGTGGAACTGGGATTCCTGGGAGTACATTCTGATGAAGATCATCAAAGGTAAGTGAATATTTATAATGCTATTTCTGACTTCTGTTGACTACACAACATGGCGGATATCTGTTTGGGTTGTTTTGGTCTCTGAGTGCTGTACTCAGATTATTGCATGGTGTGCTTTTTCCGTAAAGGTTTTTTGAAATCTGACACAGCGGTTGCATTAAGGAGAAGTGGATCTAACATTCCATGCATAACAGTTGTATCGTTTAGCAATGTTTATTATGAGTATTTCTGTAAATTGATGTGGCTCTCTGCAAAATCACCGCATGTGTTGGAACTACTGAACATAACGCGCCAATGTAAACTCAGATTTTTGGATATAAATATGAACTTTACCGAACAAAACATACATGTACTGTGTAACATGAAGTTCTATGAGTGTCATCTGATGAAGTTCATCAAAGGTTAGTGCTAAATTTGATCTCTATTTGTGCTTTTTGTGACTTCTCTCTTTGGCTGGAAAAATGGCTGTGTTTTCCGGTGACTTGGCTCTGACCTAACATAATTGTTTGGTGTGCTTTCGTCATAAAGCCTTTTTGAAATTGGACACTGTGGCTGGATTTACAACAAGTGTATCTTTAAAATGGTGTAAAATACTTGTATGTTTGAGGAATTTTAATTATGGGATTTCTGTTGTTTTGAATTTGGCGGCCTGCACTTTCACTGGCTGTTGACGAGGTGTCAATCTTGGGTCAAACGCTTCGGGCAGCCTTCCACAAACTTCCCACAATAAGTTGGGTGAATTTTGGCCCATTCTGCCTAACAGAGCTGATGTAACTGAGTCAGGTTTGTAGGCCTCCTTGCTCGCACACACCTTTCAGTTCTGCCCACAAATTATCTATAGGATTGAGGTCAGGGCTTTGTGATGGCCACTCCAATACCTTGACTTTGTTGTCCTTAAGCCATTTTCCACAACTGTGGAAGTATGCTTGGGGTCATTGTCCATTTGGAAGACCCATTTGCGGCCAAGCTTTAACTCACTCCCTCATGATGCCATCTATTTTGTGAAGTGCACCAGTCCCTCTTGCAGCAAAGCACCCTCACAACATGGTTCTGCCACCCCCGTGCTTCACGGTTGGGATGGTGTTCTTCGGCTTGCAAGTCTCCCCCTTTTTCACCCAAACATGACGATGGTCATTATGGCCAAACAGTTCTACTTTTGTTTCATCAGACCAGAGGACATTTCTCCAGAAAGTACCATCTTTGTCCCCATGTGCAGTTGCAAACCGTAGTCTGGCTATTTTATGGCGGTTTTGGAGGAGTGGCTTCTTCCTTAGCGGCCTTTCAGGTTATGTCGATATAGGACTCGTTTTACTGTGGATATAGATACATTTGTACCTGTTTCCTCCAGCATCTTCGAAGGTCCTTTGCTGTTGTTCTGGGATTGATTTGCGCCAAAGTACGTTAATCTCATGGAGACAGAACACGTCTCCTTCCTGACCAGTATGACAGCTGCGTGGTCCCATGGTGTTTATACTTGCATACTATTGTTTGTACAGATGAATGTGTTACCTTCAGGCATTTGGAAATTGCTCCCAATGATGAACCAGACTTGTGGAGGTCTAAAATTTGTTTTGAGGTTTTAGCTGATTTCTTTAGATTTTCATCCATTATTTTACCAGGTAAGTTGACTGAGAACACGTTCTCATTTGCAGCAACAACCTGGGGAATAGTTACAGGGAGAGGGAGGGGGATGAATGAGCCAATTGTAAACTGGAGATTATTAGGTTACCGTGATGGTTTGAGGGCCAGATTGGGAATTTAGCCAGGACACCAGGGTTAACACCCCTACTCTTACGATAAGTGCCATGGGATCTTTAATGACCTCAGAGTCAGGACACCCGCTTAACGTCCCATCCGAAAGACAGCACCCTACACAGTGTTCCCAATCACTGCCCTGGGGAATTGGGATATTTTTTTTAGACCAGAGGAAAGAGCACCTCCTACTGTCCCTCCAACACCACTTCCAGCAGCATCTGGTCTCCCATACAGGAACTGACCAGGACCAACCCTGCTTAGCTTTCAGAAGCAAGCCCGGAGTGGTATACAGGGTGGTATGCTGCTGATGTCAAGCAAAGAGGCACTGAGTTTGAAGGTCGGCCTTGAAATACATCAACAGGTACACCTCCAATTGACTCAAAGTATGGCATTTAGCCTATCAGAAGCTTCTAAAGCCAAGACATACTTTTCTGGAATTTTCCAAGCTGTTTAAAGGCACAGTCAACTTAGTGTATATAACCTTCTGACCCACTGGAATTGTGATACAATGAATTATAAGTGAAATAATCTCTCTGTAAACAATTGTTGGGAAAAGTGCTTGTGTCATGAACACAGTAGATGTCCTTACCGACTTGCTAAAACTATAGTTTGTTGACAAGAAATTTGTGGAGTCGTTGAAAAATGACTTTCAATTACTCCAACCTAAGTGTATGTAAACTTCTGACTTCAACCATAATTGGCCCACATTATGTTTCTGTGTTACAAGAAATGTAACACCTTATTTGGTCTGTTCCAATGTTTAACAGAGAAACAAAATGGCCTTGATTTGGTCTGTCCCAATGTTTTACAGAGAAACAGAATGTCCTTGAATGTGTTATGCATGACTCAAATTTTCTGTTGAGAGAAATACAGCATGAGGTCTGACTACAACAAAACGAGCAAAATGACTCATGAAATATAATTACATTTTGCCAACAGTTTTCCTTCGCCACCCACACTACATTGTCCCTACTGGTTCAGTGGTACTATGGAAAAAGGAAAGATTGGCTCTGTGCTTCGCAGTTGGCTCATCTCATGACCTATTAAAAATGGTCAGGCGTTAGGGCAGGGACTGCTTCCTTGAGGCTCCAGACAATGGGAGGGGAGCAGTTGGGACTCACATTTCCTATCTGGCCCGAAAGAGTGTCACGCTGTGGCCATAAACCAATAACTAGTTCTGTATCAAATCAATGAAATGAAATTGTATTTGTCACATTTGCCGAATACAACTGGTGTAGACTCCACAGTGAAATGCTTGCTTACAAGCCCTTCCCAACAATGCAGAGTTTAATAATAAAATAGTAACACAAGAAATATACAAGAATGCACAAGAATGGAGCTATTTACAGGGAGACTAGTACCATATCAATATGCAGAGGTACAAGGTATTTGAGGTATGTACACTAAGGCAGGGTAAAGTGACTAGGCATCAGGATAGATAATAATATGAGTAAATAACAAACAGAGCAGCAAATGATGAGTGGAAAAGTGTGTTTGTGTCAGAATATGTGAGCAGAGCTGAGCGAGGAGCAGAGCATGCCCAATTTGACTGGAGTGTGGAGCGAGATTCCTTTAGCAACTGTAATGGAGTTCGCTAAATATTTTCATAAAGAAACTTACAAAACACGCAGGTGCTAAATCAAGGTGACTTGATTTAGAAGGAGTCCGGTGATGTAAAAAACATTGTGAAATCTGAAAAGATACGTATCCCAAAAGCATGATGGTATGCTTACTACGTGCACATGCTAAATTAAAGGAATGAGGTGGGTAGATACTGTAACTAAGTGTGTCATTGTAGCAAAGTATTTATAAACAAAAAATCTGATCCCTTATCTATACAATAGGCCATTTTTTGTTTAATTTGTATTTAATTCTAACTAAGTCACAGCCTATATGCGCAATTTATAGACTATAATGATTTATAGTGAATAAATATATATATGCTATTTAATGAGTTGGACAAATTTCCTGTCAAAATGTTTATAATTTTTTATTTCACCTTTATTTAAACAGGTAGGCTAGTTGAGAACAAGTTCTCATTTACAACTGCAACCTGGCCAAGATAAAGCAAAGCAGTGCAACACAAACAACACAGAGTTACACATGGAATAAACAAAGGTACAGTCAATAACACAATAGAAGAAATCTAAAAACAGTGTGTGCAAACAAGTGTAACAAATTTTGGGTGTTGGGGAAAACGTATGGAGAATAAAGTACATTATTTTCTTTCGGAATGTAGTGAAGTAAAAGTAAAAGTTGGCAAAAATATAAATAGTTAAGTAATGTACATATACCCCCCCAAAAAACTTAAGTAGTACTTGAAAGTATTTTTACTGAAGTACTTTACACCACTGCCCAAATACCATCACACCAGTACATTAGCATACTTTATATACACAGTTACATACGCATGTATCACATAGTATTCCATACATAAGTTAAGGCCATGCAACCTGAGTTGAAAGTGAGTGAGGTGCACATGCACATGTACAGTACATAAACGGATGCATTCACCATATATTTATGTGGTGGACACTTGATACGGTCACATGATATTGTTGTGGTATGTCACAAAATCATGTTACGACCACACATATCAATATTCATTTTATGTATTAATATTTAGCTAAGTGGATGGGTCACTACGGAAGGTGTAAACGGCACAGCAAAATGGTGACTTGCATAGTAGCAATATCAGAAGTAGATAGTGTCAATATAAATCAAATATATAGCATGTACATGAACAATATCAATATCAATGACGAGGTAGTTATATGCATACAATCAGGGGTAAAGTGGCTGAGCAGCAGGATACATAAAACAATTGTAGTAGCAACGTATGGCGTTTTCGTTAGGAGAGAGTCATTTGAATAGAGGCACTGCCGATAGTGCTGATGAGAGGTCTGTCCGAACCACACATGAACAAGGGAATCTACATTCGGAGAGCCTGTTTCTGTCCTGCCCTTGACTTTGGTGCGGGGCATGTGATGTCCACAGACTCTTCATCGCAAAACTCCCTGATCTTCTCAAAAAGATAAGTTTGTCAAGCTGTGTCCATTCCAGGTGGTGCTTGTACTGGCAGACCATCAATTGGAGGAAGGATGTCAGCAGTCCGAATGCTCCTTGGCGACAACAACACCAGGCTCCAGAACATTGAAGCTATAAAACAGGGAATAACAACAACAAAAATCAGAAGACATTACAATCTTGCACAACATCAATTCACCTCCCAAGTTTATATAAGAAAAATAACCTCATACAATGCAAGGAAAATTATTTTCACCTGAAGTGCTGGTACTGCTTGATCTGTGGCAGCGGCCTGAAATACGGAGTCAGGTGTTGTTGCCAGCCATAGTTTTCCACCAGCACCGTATCATCCTCCAGTCCAACCAACTGTGGGATGTTGACCCCTGTCACAGTGCTGACCTCTGTAACACCAGCAATCTCAGACAAAGTGTTAATTCTGTTTTTTTTCGGCCAAAGCACCAGTTGGGGGCAAACTTGGTGTGGTCTGTGATCAAGAATTGAAGATCCAGAATGTGGTGGAGCTTGTGCATGGTCCGCCAGGCTTTAACTTCCTGACTGATGTCTTTAGATGTTGCTTCAATATATTGTGGTATCCCAGGAGGTTTACCAAGGGGGATGGTAATAGAGGGGAGATACGTGAGACGACGTTGGCTCCCTCTGCTGGGAATACGGGAGCTGGGCACCCCGACACAGACAGTTCTAAGTGGAGGTAATTAGAGGAAAGTGCCAACCAGCCGTGGAGGCCAAATAAAAGGAGCACGGTGGCACACCGCAAGAGAGAACGGGGAGAGACCGACACCAAGCGAAAGGAGAGAAGAAGGACCAAGCCAAACCTCAGTGATTCTTTTTTTTCTGTCTTAGTAAAGTTGTTTTTGCAGACTAAAGCCTCCCTGTCTCTGTGTCAGTTTCTGCACGCTCAACCCAATGCCCCACGGTTTACCACAATATCCACATTATTTTCCTGCCTCAGGATGTCATCTATTTTGTGAAGTGCACTAGTCTCTCCTGCAGCAAAGCACCCCCACTTCATAATGCTGCCACCCCCATGCTTCACGGTTGGGATGGTGTTCTTCGGCTTGCAAGCCTCCCCCTTTTTCATCCAAACATAACGATGGTCATTATGGCCAAACAGTTCTATTTTTATTTCATCAGACAGGGTGGACATTTCTCCAAAAAGTACTATTTTTGTCACCATGTGCAGTTGCAAACCGTAGTCAGGCTTTTTATGGCGGTTTTGGAGCAGTGGTTTCGTCCTTGCTGAGCGGCCTTTCAGGTTATGTCGTGTTAGAGACGATTTGGACATATTTGTATTAAAGACCGAACATATGGGGCTCCATGTACATTTGTGTAAATATATTACATATTAATGTAAATGATGAAATATTAGGTACTTTTACCTGATTGAGATATATTCATTTGTTGTTAGTGTTTTTGGCCCCCCCTCTTGCCTATTCATTGTATTGTGGTAAGTGTGTTAGGATAAAGGCAGGAAGTTGGGCCTTCGGGAGAGGGAGTCCTTGCTAGATGCGGGAGCGGTATAGTTTTTTGACCATACAGACATACAGACAGGTCATAATATGTATTTTCCATATCAAGTATTCTATGCTTTAAGTTGATTGGAGAATCATTTATTTGTTTGATATAAGAAGAATAAACATGTTTGTTGCACCATATCCTTGGATGTCATTGAATGTTTGGCCGTTTGGAAACCTTGAGTGGACTGTATGCGTACCAAACAACCCCGCTTCAGGCTTGGGCAGTGGCTATGGTAAAGACGAAAGGAAGCCACTACATGTCGTTATAGGACTCGTTTTACTGTGGATATAGATACTCTTGTACCTGTTCCTCCAGCATCGTCACAAAGTCCTTTGCTGTTGTTCTGGGAATGATTTGCACTTTTTGCACAAGTACAGAACGCGTCTCCTTCCTGAGCAGTATGACGGCTGAGTGGTCCCATGGTGTTTATACTTGCGTACTATTGTTTGTACAGATGAAGGTGTTACCATCAGGCGTTTGGAAATTGCTCCCAAGAATGAACCAGACTTATGGAGGTCTAAAAAAAACAATTCTGAGGTCTTGGCTGATTTCTTTTGATTTTCCCAATGATGTCAAATCAAAGAGGCACTGAGTTTGAAGGTAGGCCTTGAAATACATCCACAGGTGCACCTCCAATGGACTCAAATGATGTCATGATTTCTTCATGCACAAAGTAGATGTTCTAACCGACTATCCACAACTATAGTTTGTTAACAAGAAATTTGTGGAGTGGTTGAAAAACTAGTTTTAATGACTCCAACCTAAGTGTATGTAAACTTCAGACTTCAAACTGCATATCCTTCATCTGGGGTTACCTGTTGCCACCCATGTAAGCAGGTAAGCACCACATTCGAAATGCAAAGATTAATGAAAGAATAATTAAGGAGATCACTGGCAGGAGTCATCCAGCTTGACCCAGGGCGAGCCTCCATGGGAGTTACTTTAGTTTCGGGCCCTGCTTAGCATAAATGCAAATACTATTACCCGCATTTTCCTGCTCATCTGAAATGAATTATCGTCCTTCAAGAAGTGATTAAGTGGATTTGTGTGTTTTATTCAAGGATCTAAGAGATGTTTATCGATTAGTATACCTAAGTCGTGAGGTGCTGGGAAAACCTTGATAGTGGTGCTCAAATTTGATTTCTGAAAAAGTGTAGGAACCCGGATTTGTGATATTAATAATAATAATAATAATAATAAAAAATGTACTCATTCATTCATAATTCACTGTAATGATTAATTAATTTAATAATTGTGCTTTTAATATACCAGTGACAGCCACTAAGGCAAGCTAGCAATGACTAGCATTAGCATTCAGTGGGGCGAATAAGCATGCACAACCTTGAAAAAGTGCACGGTCATTAACTGACATTTATGGGAGAGAATTTGGCGGACGTGGACGGAGATGTAATGCAACTGATGTCAAACGTGCACTGGAATTTCAAGATGTGTCTTGGTACGTGGATGGTAGTTTCAGGGAATTCACTGAACCCTTTCTGCACATATACACACCCGTACACGTCCGTGCACAAAAGTGGTCCGTTATCGGAGATATAAGGGACTTGTGCAGGGCAATACATGGCTGGACACTGGCCCGCAAATTTCCCGAATTGTGAATTGTAAACTGGAGTGTTCAACCCGTAAATGTACATTTTCATGCAGTGTAGCCTAGTAGCCATGTGCAAATGGGGAATATTGTGGATCTTAATGTTGTGGATCTTCATGTTTTTCCTCATAATCCTGGACTATCGGACCACCATTTTATTATATTTGCAATCGCAAAAAAAGAATCTGCTCAGACCCCAACCAAGGATCATCAAAAGCCATGCTATAAATTCTCGGACAACCCAAAGATTCCTAGATGCCCTTCCAGACTCTCTCCACCTACCCAAGGACGTCAGAGTACAAAAATCAGTTAACCACCTAACTGAGGAACTACCCTAGATGCAGTCACACCCATAATAACAAAAATAATTTGTCATAAGAAACTTGCTCCCTGGTATACAAAAAATACCCGAGCTCTGAAGCAAGCTTCCAGAAAATTCAAACGGAAATGGCGCTACACCAAACTGGAAGTCTTCCGACTAGCTTGGAAAGACAGTACCGTGCAGTATCGAAGAGCCCTCACTGCTGCTCGATCATCCTATTTTTCCAACTTAATTGAGGAAAATAAGAACAATCCAAAATGTATTTTTGATACTGTCGCGAAGCTAACTTAAAAGCAGCATTCCCAAAGAGAGGACGGCTTTCACTTCAGCAGAGATAAATTCATGAACTTCTTTGAGGAAAAGATCATGATCATTAGAAGGAAAATGATGGACTCCTCTTTAAATCTGCGTCTTTCTCCAAAGCTTGGATGCCCCGAGTCTGCACAACTCCGCCAGGACCTAGGATCAAGGGGGAGAAGTTTTTTTTATTTAATACTATATCTCTTGACACATTGATGAAAATAATCATGGCCTCTAAACCTTCAAGCTGCATACTGGACCCTATTCCAACTAAACTACTGAAAGAGCTGCTTCCTGTGCTTGGCCCTCCTATGTTGAACATAACATAAACGACTCTCTATCCACCGGATGTGTACCAAACTCACTAAAAGTGGTAGTAATAAAGCCTCTCTTGAAAAAGCCAAACTGCTTGCCATGCGGTAGTAGAGAGAACAGTCAATGACTGGTGTGGCTGGGGTCTTTGACAATTTTTAGGGCCTTCCTCTGACACCGCCTGGTGTAGAGGTCCTGGATGGCAGGCAGCTTAGCCCCAGTGATGTACTGGGCCATACGCACTACCCTCTGTGGTGCCTTGCGGTCGGAGGCCGAGCAATTGCCGTACCAGGTAGTGGTGCGGTGCTAACTTTGTGTTAGTGCTAACTCACTGCCTTCCTGAAGACAAACAATGTATACGAAACACTTCAGTCAGGTTTTTAGACCCCATCATAGCACTGAGACTGCACTTGTGGTAAATGACCTTTTAACGGAGTCAGACCGAGGCTCTGCATCTGTCCTCATGCTCCTAGGCCTTAGTGCTGCTTTTGATACCATCGATCACCACATTCTTTTGGAGAGATTGGAAACCCAAATCGGTCTACACGGACAAGTTCTGGCCTGGTTTAGATCTTATCTATCGAAAAGCTATCAGTTAGTCTCTGTGGAGGGTTTGTCCTCTGACAAATCAACTGTACATTTCAGTGTTCCTCAAGGCTCCGTTTTAGGACCACTATTGTTTTCACTATATATTTTACCTCTTGGTGATGTCATTTGGAAACACAATGTTAACTTTCACTGCAATGCATACGACACACAGCTGTACATTTCGATGAAACATGGTGAAGCCCCAAAATTGCCCTCCCTGGAAGTCTGTTTTTCAGACATAAGGAAGTGGGTGGCGGAAAATGTTCTACTTTTAAACTCGGACAAAACAGAGATGCTAGTTCTAGGTCCCAAGAAACAAAGAAATATTCTATTGAATCTGACAATTAACCTTGATGGTTGTACAGTCGTCTCAAATAAAACTATGCAGGACCTCGGCGGTTACTCTGGACCCTGATCTCTCTTTTGACGAAAATATCAAGACTGTTTCAAGGACAGCTTTTCTTCCATCTACGTAACATTGCAAAAATCAGAAATTTTCTGTCCAAAAATTATATGCAGAAAAATTAATCCATGCTTTTGTCACTTCCAGGTTAGACTACTGCAATGCTCTACTGTCCGACTACCCCTGATAAAGCACTACACTAACCTCACTTAGAGCTAAACACGGCTGCTAGAATCTGGACTTGAACCATACTACTCCAGTGCTAGCCTCCTGCTTCCTGTTAAGGCAAGGGCTGATTTCAAGGTTTTACTGCTAACCTACAAAGCATTACATGGGCTTCCTCCTACCTATCTTTCCGATTTGGTCCTGCCGTACATACCTACACGTACGCTACGGTCACAAGACCCAGGCCTCCTTACTGTCCCTAGAATTTCTAAGCAAACAGCTGGATTCAGGGCTTTCTCCTATAGAGCTCAATTTTTATGGAATGGTCTACCTATCCATGTGAGAGACGCAGACTCGGTCTCAACCTTTGTCTTTATTGAAGAAGATATCTTCAGTAGGTCCTATGATTGAGTGTAGTCTGACCCAGGAGTGTGAAGGTGAACGGAGAGGCACTGGAGCAACGATCCACCCTTGCTGTCTCTGCCTGGCCGGTTCCCCTCTCTCCACTGGGATTCTCCGTCTCAAACCCTATTACAGGGGCTGAGTCACTAGCTTACTGGTTTTCATCTATACCATCCCTAGGATGGGTGCGTCACTTCAGTGGGTTGAGTCATTGACGTGGTCTTCCTGTTAGGGTAGGCGCACCCCCCTTGGGTTGTGCCGTGGGGGAGATCTTCGTGGGCTATACTCGGCCTTGTCTCCAGATGGTAAGTTGGTGGTTGAAGATCTCCCTCTAGTGGTGTGGGGGCTGTGCTTTGGCAAAGTGCTGGGGTTATATCCTGCCTGTTTGACCCTGTGTTAGGGGGCTAGGGTCAATCTGTTAGACAGGAGAAATACTCCAGATATATCTGGTGACCTGTGTGAATTTAAGTATGCTCTCTCTAATTCATTCTTTCTTTCTTTCTCTCTCTCCATCTTTCTCAAAGGACCTGAGCCCTAGGACCATGCCTCAGGACTACCTGGCCTGATGACTCCTTGCTGTCCCCAGTCCACCTGGCGATGCTGCCGCCACTTTCAACTGTTCTGCCTGCGGCTATGGAACCCTGATGTAATGGACATCATCGGTGGAATAAGGTGAGGACCAATGCGCAGCGTGGTACGTATTCATCTTTTTAATAAAGTAAACTGAACACTGAATAACAAAACAACAAAGAAACAACCGGAACAGTTCTGTCTGGTGTAGACACTCAAAGACTGAAAACAACCACCCACAAAACACAATCGAAAACAGGCTACCTAAATATGGTTCTCAATCAGGGAGAATGATTGACAGCTGCCTCTGATTGAGAACCATACCAGGCCAAACACAGAAATAGAAAATCATAGAAAATCATAGAAAAACTAACATGGACAACTCACCCAACTCACGCCCTGACCATACTAAAACAAAAGACAAAACAAAGGAACTAAGGTCAGAACTTGAGACCTGACCTGTTCACTGGATGTGCTACCTGTCCCAGATCTGCTGTTTTCAACTCTCTAGAGACAGCAGGAGTGGTAGAGATACTCTGAAAGATCTGCTATGAAAAGCCAACTGACATTTACTCCTGAGGTGCTGACCTGTTGCACCCTCGACAACTACTGTGATTATTATTATTTGACCATGCTGGTCATCTATGAACATCTGAACATCTTGGCCATGTTCTGTTATACTCTCCACCTGGCACAGCCAAAAGAGGACTGGCCACCCCTCATAGCCTGGTTCCTCTCTAGGTTTCTTCCTAGGTTCTGGCCTTTCTAGGGAGGTTTTCCTAGCCACCGTGCTTCTACACCTGCATTGGTTGCTGTTTGGGGTTTTAGGCTGGGTTTCTGTACAGCACTTTGTGACATCAGCTGATGTAAGAAGAGCATTCTAAATAAATTGGATTGATATATGATGACTTATTCATAACAAAAAAACAGGTAGCTAAATATTATAACAAAATGCAATCATTGGCTGTTAGTGAGAAAAGCGAAAATCAATACATTTTTTATCTTCATTCAATTTATTTTCGATTTTTTTTCCCATGATATATATTTCTCAACTTTTCTGACTGTGATGGTTTCATACTCACTAAATAGCCTATAGGCCTACAACAAGTTAGGATCGGCTGCCATTTTCACAACTCTCATTGAATTGGACTCACTTCACAGTAGTAAATAGATAAGCTACCGGTATTAAAAGTATTTTGCTCTGTGATCTGATCCGAAGCGCAGTGTAAATGTAGAACATTCAGTTCACCTTATCCACTGACGTTTGTAGGCTACGTCTGAATAGCCTACTGTCGTCTAATGTCAAATGTTTCGAGTAGCCCAGACAATATTTCATTTATAAACATCATACATACACTACATGATCAAAAGTATGTGGGCACCTGCCCGTCGAACATCTCCATTCTTGTTGGAAGTCTTTCTACTAGATGTTGGAACAATGCTGCGGGGACTACACGCTTCAGCACTCGGCGGTCCCGTTCTGTGAGCTTGTGTGGCCTACCACTTCGTGGCTGGGCCGTTGTTGCTCATAGACGTTTCCACTTCACAATAACAGCACTTACAGCTCTAGCAGAGAATACATTTTTGTTGGAAAGGTGACATCCTCTGACGGTGCAATGTTGAAAGTCACTGAGCTCTTCAGTAAGGCCATTCTACTGCCAATGTTTTTCTATGGAGATTGCATGGCGGTGTGCTTGATTTTATACACCTGTCAGCAACGGGTGTCTCTGAAATAGCTGAATCCACTAATTTGAAGGGGTGCCCACATACTTTTGTATTTATAGTGTATTGTAACCACCTTTTCTGGCCATGATGAGTAGCCATACAACAAATTTCCATGCACATCTCTTGTTTAATTGGGCCTATTAGATAGGCTATTATAATTCACGTATTCTCTCTATGCAATGGCTCCCAAGTGGTGCGGTGGTCTTAGTGCAAGAGGTGTCACTACAGCCCCTGGTTTGAATCCAGGCTGTATCACATCTGGCCATGATTGGGAGTCCCATAGGGCGGTGGACAATTTGCCCAGTGTTGTCTGGGTTTGGCCCGGGGGAGGCGGTCATTTTAAATAAGAATTTGTTCTTAACTGACTTGCCTAGTTAAATAAAAACTTACAGGCTACCACTGCTACTGTTGTTTTCATTTTTTTCAGAGTAGACAATGTTTCAGAATTCGTAGGCAGTGCAGCATATTTAGGTTAGGGAGAAATAAATGTAAAATTGAATTCAAACGATCTGTTACCAGTTCCACAAAAACTTGGAATTGGTTTTGTATTTCAGGAACAATCAGATACAGCAAATACAGCAAATGTCAAACATCTGCCAACATCTCCAGACATTTGATCAACTGCGCCATTGATATTTCCTTCAGATATATTGTCTTAGCCTAATTCCAATACTTCCAAACAATATAGTAAATAAGGGCGTTATCGTCACCATAAAAGGTGAATGATGGGTGTTATTCAGGCACAGTTTTAATGCACGTTCACACGTGCACAGCTTAGCGAAATGTTTTTGTGCGTGTAGTCTTCAGAAATTTTCAACGCAGATATTTACTTAAAAATGTAAGCCATGGTTATAAATGAGATCCAACTGCCTAAACAGGAAGAGGATATGGCATTACACAGGGTGAAAAGATGGCAGCATCAATGGTGCCCTGTAAGTCAAGGGTTTCTCTAGTGTAGGCCGGGTTACTGTAAAAGCACTTTGTGACAACTCCAGGTGTAAAAAAGGCCATGTATAATTTTGCCTGATGTATTGTAACATTCGCCGAATACAACAACTGTAGACCTTACCGTGAAATGCTTACTTACAAGACCTTGAAACCTAATAAGGATCCGCCCTTTTTTTTAAATTTTCGCCTAAAATGACGTACCCAAATTTAACTGCCTGTAGCTCAAGCACTGAAGCAAGGATATGCACATTCTCGGTACCATTTGAAATTAAACACTTTGAAGTTTGTGGAAATGTGAAAGGAATGTAGGAGAATATAACACAAAAGATCTGGTGAAAGATGATACAAAGAAAAAGAAACAACGTTATCTTGTATTTTTTTGTACCATCATCTTTGAAATGCAAGAGAAAGGCCATAATGTATTATTCCAGCCCAAGTGAAATTTAGATTTTTTTCCACTAGATGGCAGCAGTGTATGTGCAACGTTTTAGACTGATCCAATGAACCATCGCATTTCTGTTCAAACTTTTGTGCCAAGACTTCCCAAATGTGCCATTTTTCTCATTAATTACTTTTCATGTTCAAAATTGTGCACTCTCCTCAAACAATAACATGGTATTGTTTACTGTAATAGGTACTGAACATTGGACCGTGCAGTTAGATTAGCAAGAATGTAAGCTTTCTGACAATATCAGATATGTCTATGTCCTGGGAATTTTCTTGTTTCTTACAACCTCATTCTGATCGCATTAGCCTACATTAGCTCAACCGTCCCGTGGAAGAGACACCAACGTTTTTAACCAACGGTGCAGTTCAGGAAGAGTTAAGAAAGTATTTACCAAATATAGTGAAAAATAATAAAAAAGTAACACAATAAAATAACATACCTTAAGGGAACATTTTGATGCTTGCTATATGGTTAGTGAGAAAGTCCATATTGCAAATGTACGGTCCCTTACTAGACGTCCGAAATCGTTTCCAAAATTTGCGGCAGGGCCAGATCTTCCAGGAAGTCATCAAACGAACTCTCTCGGACATTCGGTTTCCGTTGTATAAAATATTTTGGTCATTTTTCCGCTGTCCCGGTAAATCCCACAAGAGGGCGAATGGAATCATATTGCAAATGTACAAAACATCACGAATCACGACGTGGCCTTATCTCCTAAACGGAAAAGACTTTGAAGACGAAACTTGGTGAGCGTAGGTTTGGCATAATGGGCAGTTGGCCCCGAACAAGACGGCGTCTAGGCCTCAACGGTTTTTGAGTTATGGCCATTTTTCTGGGTTTAAAGGTCCAAAATTAAAATAGAGCAATAATTTTTCCGCTTCACGTCAAAATAAAGGAACCTACGGTGTCAATAAAAAAAGAACCAGCCATTTATCTATTGTCATTTAACCTCTTACCTCCACCCGACACGCAGGCGTCCCATCTAGACATCTGGAAATGCAAATGCGCTACGCTAAATGCTAATAGCACTCGTTAAAATTCAAACGTTCATTAAAATACACATGCAGGGTACTGAATTAAAGCTACACTCGTTGTGAATCCAGCCAACAAATCAGATTTTTAAAATGCTTTTCGGCGAAAGCATGAGAAGCTATTATCTGATAGCATGCAACACCCCTAAAGACCCGCAGGGGACGTAAACAAAATAATTAGCATAATCGGCGCTACACAAAATGCAGAAATAAAATATAAAACACTCATTACCTTTGACCATCTTCTTTGTTGGCACTCCTAGGTGTCCCATAAACATCACTATTGGGTCTTTTTTCGATTAAATCGGTCCATATATAGCCTAGATATCGATCTATGAAGACTGTGTGATCATGGAAAAAAACAGCGTTTTATAACGCAACGTCATTTTTTAAAATTAAAAAAGTCGATAATAAACTTTCACAAAACACTTCAAAATACTTTTGTAATGCAACTTTAGGTATTAGTAAACGTTCCTAGAGACGGCTAATCAAAAACGTCGGAGCCCTGGGTCTGAAACACACCTAATGCAACTGGGTCCTGGACTTCCTGACGGGCCATCCCCAGGTGGTGAAGGTAGGCAACAACACCTCCACTATACTGATCCTCAATACAAGGGCCACACAAGTGTTTGTGCTCAGCCCCCTCGGGGCCACGCATGTTTGCAACACAATCAGTACATTTGCAGATGACACAACAGTGGTAGGCCTGATTACCAATGACGACAAGAAAGCCTACATGGAGGAGGTGAGGGCCCTGGAGGAGTGGTGCCTGGTCCCTAAGATCCTCACAAAGTTTTACAGATGCACCGTTGAGAACATCCTGTGGTGCTGTTTCACTGCCTGGTACGGTAACTGCACCATCCGCAACTGCAGGGCTCTCCAGAGGTTGGTGCAGTTCTATTTCATCTTCTATCTCAAGGCCATCAGACTGTTAAATAGTCACCACTAGCCGGCCTCGGACCTGTACCCTGCCCAGAACTTTAGTCACTGTCACTAGCCAGCTACAACCTGGTTACTTTGCCATGCACCTTAGAGGTTGCTGCCCTATGTACATAGTCATGGAACACTGGTCACTTCAATAATGTTTACATACTGTTTTACACAATTCATATGTACAGTTGAAGTCGGAAGTTTACATACACTTAGGATGGAGTCATTAAAACTCGTTTTTCCACCACTCCACAAATTTCTTGTTAACAAACTATAGTTTTGGCAAGTCGGTTAGGACATCTACTTCGTGCATGACACAAGTCATTTTTCCAATAATTGTTTACAAACGGATTATTTCACTTATAATTCACTGTATCATAATTCCAGTGGGTCAGAAGTTTACATACACTAAGTTGACTGTGCCATTAAACAGCTTGGAACATTCCAGAAAATGATGTCATGGCTTTAGAAGCTTCTGATAGGTTAATTGACATAATTTGAGTCAATTGGAGGTGTACCTGTGGATGTATTTCAGGGCCTTCCTTCAAACTAAGTGCCTCTTTGCTTGACATCATTGGGAAAATCAAAAGAAATCAGCCAAGACCTCAGAAATAAAATGCTAGACCTCCACAAGTCTGGTTCATGCTTGGGAGCGATTTCCAAACGCCTGAAGGTACCACGTTCATCTGTACAAACAATAGTACGCAAGTATAAACACCATGGGACCACACAGCCATCATACCGCTTTGTCAGACGTGCTTTGTCTCCTAGAGATGAATGTACTTTGGTGCAAAATGTGCAAATCAATCCCAAATGACCTTGTGAAGATGCTGGAGGAAACGAGTACAATAGTATCTATATCCACAGTAAAACGAGTCCTATATCGACATAACCTGAAAGGCCGCTCAGCAAGGAAGAAGCAACTGCTCCAAAACTGCCATAAAAAAGCCAGACTATGGTTTGCAACTGCACATGGGGACAAAGATTGTAATTTTAAGAGAAATGTCCTGTGGTCTGATGAAACAAAAATAGAACTGTTTGGCCATAATGACCATCAATATGTTTAGAGGAAAATGGGGAGACTTGCAAGCCGAAGAACACAATCCCAATCTTGAAGCACCGGTGTGGCAACATCATGTTGTGGGGGTGCTTTGCTGCTGGAGGGACTTGTGCACTTAGCAAAATAGATGGCATCATGAGGTAGGAAAATTATGTGGATATATTGAAGCAACATCTCAAGACATCAGTCAAGAAGTTTAAGCTTGTGGGTCTTCCAAATGGACAATGACCCCAAGCATACTTCCAAAGTTGTGGCAAAATGGCTCAAAGAAAACAAAGTCAAGGTATTGGAGTGGCCATCACAAAGCCCTGACCTCAATCCTATAGAACATTTGTGGGCAGAATTGAAAAAGCGTGTGCGAGCAAGGAGGCCTACAAACCTGACTCAGTTACACCAGCCTTGTCAGGATGAATGGGCGAAAATTCACCCAATTTATTGTGGAAAGCTTGTGGAAGGCTTACTCGAAACTTTTGACCCAAGTTAACCAATTTAAAGTCAACGCTACCACATACTGATTGAGTGTATCGAATCTTCTGACCCACTGGGAATGTGATGAAAGAAATAAAAGCTGAACTAAATCATTCTCTCTACTATTATTCTGACATTTCACATTCTTAAAATAAAGTGGTGATCCTAACTGACCTAAGACAGGGAATTTTTACTAGGATTAAATGTCAGGAATTGTGAATAACTGAGTTTAAATGCATTTGGCTAAGGTGTATGTAAACTTCTGAATTCACTGTATATTTCTACTGTTCAAAAGTTTAGGGTCACTTTTAAGACTGGTCTCGATCTATTTCATGCATAATTAATGAATTTACAACTCATTAATGATATAGAGAGAGTGCGAATTTGATTTTGGCTACAAAACATATAGGAATTTAGAATTCCTCTTACAATTGGTCCTTCGATCTCGGATCTAAATACCCCTCCCTCCCTGTTATCTGGAGGTAGTATGCTGAAAATCGTGCACGGACGAGTTTGACTCGTTTTACTAAAAAGACCTGACCTCCGAATTGAGGTTAAAATTCAGGCCTGCGTACTACCACAGAAAATCAGGAAGGTTGACTAGATACAACGAACAGCGCCTATCCCAGTCGGCAGCAGGTAAAGTAGCCTTTATTCTCGAATTTGGGAGGGATTATTCAGGATATTTATTGATTCAAATGTTATAAAGGAGTTGAATTTGATCAATAATAGGTGCTTGAATATTCTGAACAAATAAAATGGGTTTCTACCGGAGGTTTTAACCAAAATCGATAGGAAGGAAGCAGGTCTGAAATTGACCTGTGGTAAGGTGCGCTACCATAAATAAACTAGAGCTTAATAAATCCTGGTCTTGCAAGCCAGAAGGTTATTCAGGAGGATATAGTACGCATTGGAGTATTAGGACGCTTGTTCCGTACAAACAGGATAGCCAATAATTCAAAAGACATACCTAAATAAAGATAAATTAGGCTTGGTGAGAAGGCAGGGTAATTCTAGGCGAACAGAATAATTGAACCTGTACAATGCTGAAAGAAATTAATATCAAAAGATAAGTGATTAGTCTAGAGTAGTGACATATGAGACATTAACGTTGAAAGTCCCAAAAGAAATATCCTATGGGTGAAATGTGATGTCCGATCAAAAGTCTTCTATGGACGCGGTTCACAGGAAGGAAAATACATACTGATTACACACACATAGACAGAAAAAGACTAAAAGTAACTAAGTAACGGTAAATTGCAAATTCGTAGAACCACACGCACATAGAATTAAAAATGTTATAAAGTAAGGCATAGATGAGTGATTAAATACCATAGCTACTAGTAACGGTCCAGAATTATAGCAGAGAGAGAAGAGCAGTTTCCCCTGATAGAGCTACCCAACCCCCAAGCTGGGATAGAGGACAACGAACCCACTGTTCGGGTCTATCAACCCTGGACACAGAGGGATGTAGAACAGGCAGTAGAAGGAATTCCACACCCTAAAACAGGAATGGCAGGTTTTGAGAGATCTAAACGGACTGGCGTCCAGTTTCAGGCTAAACACGGAGGTGGAAAGAGCAGTTAGAACCATAGTGGGGAAGGATTGGTTTGCTGTGCGCGGAGCCTGGGTGCCAACGGGGAATAATGAGGACATTATACAGTGGAGCGCGGGACTTGGGGAGCCATTTAGAGCAAAAGTTACAGAACTGCGCTAACCTAACTGAACATTAACACTGACACGCCGACTTCTCTAAGGTAACTGAATGAAGACAGGGAGAAAATGAGACAGTCAGTCAGTACCTAGAACGTTTAAAATATGTATTTAATGCCAACAGTGGTACGCCAGAACCAGCCCCCGGGGGGATCAAAATACTCCTTATCATCAGCAACTAAAAATAGCCTTATTAACTGGAATGCGCATTGAAATCAGTAAGGAGGTGAAAAATAACTTAGTGGGGGTTGGCAACTCCACCACGAACAGCACGGGCAGACAGATAAATGGATAAGGTGAGTCAAAAGAAAAATACAAGATGTTTTAATTGTAACGAAATTGGACATTTCGCCCGGGAGTGTAACACTCCCTGCAAAAGTCGTCAACAAGGTTGTAATTTAACTGTGGGGAAAGTCAGAGGCGACAATCGGGTAAAGAAAGAGAAGGTTCAGATACAAAGGGAGCGAGATTAACGAGAATTCTAACTGAGGGAAAACTTTGTCCGTCTAAATTGGGGCTATTTTCTGTTGTCTAAATGTCGGAGTTACAAATTTAAACAGAGAAGATGGGTCTATTTGGGGAGAATCTTAGTCAGTTCCAGGGTTGGTAGTATAGTGGTGAGCGCACCAGTCTCACCAACGGCAATCCACAGTTCGGTCCCCGGCCGAGGCGGTTAACTAAAATTTATTTTAGATTGTATTTGACCTATTTGCATGTTTTGCCTGAAAAATACGGTCGCCAGTGTTTGTAAAAGATATGAAATTAACGTTTATTATGTGTTTTAGATAGAATTGAAAAAAGAAGTCATTAAAAATAATGGCGAGACAATTTCGATGTAATACGCTATATTGCCCAAAATGATCCGGTGGAATAATGTATTGAGATGGGAGTCGTATTTAAATAAATGTATCATAGAAGAGAAAGTCACCTAAAGTTAAATGTAGGGAATAACGGAGAGATACGATACAATTTCGGGCTATCCGGATGTTATAGCTATTTATGAATCGACTGACATATGATAAGTTTAGCACAAAACATGGTACGTCTAAATGTCAGAGTATGGTAAGTTGAGAAGTTGGGTTGGTTTTACTTTGATGATTAGAATTTAAAACTGAACGCAATCTGAATAGGGAATATATATTTTCTAAATGATAACAAAGAGACAATTACGATTTATGCCCATCAAAATGTTTTTATAAAATTAGCGAATTTAGAGATATTGGTTGGGGTGGTAAATTGTAATTCAGGATTTGAACAGATGTGATAAATTAGGTTTGGTTAATCGAACAAGAATTATTTACAATTCATTTAAAGTCGCTACGAATTGGGCTGAGGTTTAGCTCTTGATGATGACGTCACTAGCGAGGCACTTTTGTCGCCAGGGACTGGGGGTAACGGAGAAAATTGTTTGTCTGTTAGTGTGTGTATTAGTGTTTCGAGTAACTTTTCAGAAGTTGATATAAATTACATTTTTAACAGTAATTTGAGAGTTGCCAGGATAGTCAGAAAAGATGCTAAAACTATCAGCTGATACCTAGGTAGGCACCAAGGTTTGTGGCGTTTGTTTGGATTGAACCATGTTAGGGAGAGAGAGACTGGATGTATGATTCGTAAAACATTGTGGTAATGGTTTCCATGGTTGTGATTCCAGGTTTGATTGTTTATGTAACACCAGTGAATTTGAGCACTTTCAATTGCGTGGAACCATGTTAGGGTATTTAAAGTTTGAAAAGCAATCTCTATAGAAAAACATAACTGCATATCTTTCGGGAAGTAAGCTAGGTTGAATTTGGTTATTCAAACTTTTCCCCTGATACGTAGACATGCGTGCTTAAGTAGGATTCTTCATTCCGGGACGGATGGAAGTTATCTAAAATAAGTCAATTAAAGGAGCCATGGGAGAATGCGAATGCATATTTATTAAATATCGGGGATTAAATTATGGATTTCTTACACTGAGAAATGTACAACATTTGCGGCAGAGGGGAAAAAGTAATACAATAATGTTATCGGGTAAATTGTATCTAAGGGTAGCATGTTCATTTAACCTGTTACTCCTACCCCCTACTTTTTCGAACATTCTGTTAAAAATCGCGCAACATTTCAGCGCCCTGCTGCTCATGCCAGGAATATAGTATATGCATATGATTAGTATGTGTGGATAGAAAACACTCAGATGTTTATAAAACTGGTTAAATCACGGCTGTGACTATAACAGAACGTGCGTTTCATCGAAAAGTGCAGGAAAATCTGATCACTGAAAATTTAAAAATATATCCATCCGCCACTTCAAACCCATTGATAAAGGCGAACCACATTAAATGGGGCTGAGGTTCCACACGATGTCAACAGTCTTGTCATTTGCCTAGGCTTTTTTTCTTTGGTCAAACGAAGAAGAGACAAGCCATTTGTTCAGGTCTCCGACCGGATATTTTGGTTGAGATTTACCCGGACATTATTTCCAGACGTACCCCATATAGAATATACATCGCCTCGTGATCAATTTGATCGCTTATTAACGTGTACTAATACCTAAAGTTGCATTACAAAAGTATTTCGAAGTGTTTTGTAAAAGTTTATCGTCTACTTTTTAATTTTAAAAAATGACGTTACGTTATAAGACGCTATTTTTTTCCGTTTATCACACAGTCTTCATAGATCGATATTTAGGCTATATATGGACCGATTTAATCGAGAAAAAAAGACCCAATAGTGATTATGGGACATCTAGGAGTGCCAACAAAGAAGATGGTCAAAGGTAATGAATGTTTTATATTTTATTTGTGCGGTTTGTGTAGCGACGACTATGCTAATTATTTTGTTTACGTCCCCTGCGGGTCTTTTGGGGTGTTACATGCTATCAGATAATAGCTTCTCATGCTTTCGCCGAAAAGCATTTTAAAAATCTGACTTGTTGCCTGGATTCACAACGAGTGTAGCTTTAATTCAATACCCTGTATTTTAATGAACGTTTGAGTTTTAACTAGTACTATTAGCATTTAGCGTAGTGCATTTGCATTTCCAGATGTCTAGATGGGACGCCTGCGTGTCAGGTAGGAGCAAGAGGTTAAGTAAACATATACATTGACGTTGTTTAAAATTTATGATTTAATGATTTTAGTTAAAGGGGAATCATCATTAGGTTTAGTTTTCTTGGTCAAACGAAGAAGAGACAAGCCATTTGTTTAGGTCTCCGACCGGATATTTTGGTTGAGATTTACCCGGACATTATTTCCAGACGTACCCCATATAGAATATACATCGCCTCGTGATCAATTTGATCGCTTATTAACGTGTACTAATACCTAAAGTTGCATTACAAAAGTATTTCGAAGTGTTTTGTGAAAGTTTATCGTCTACTTTTTTTATTTAAAAAAATGACGTTACGTTATAAGACGCTATTTTTTTCCGTTTATCACACAGTCTTCATAGATCGATATTTAGGCTATATATGGACCGATTTAATCGAGAAAAAAAAGACCCAATAGTGATTATGGGACATCTAGGAGTGCCAACAAAGAAGATGGTCAAAGGTAATTAATGTTTTATATTTTATTTGTGCGGTTTGTGTAGCGACGACTATGCTAATTATTTTGTTTACGTCCCCTGCGGGTCTTTTGGGGTGTTACATGCTATCAGATAATAGCTTCTCATGCTTTCGCCGAAAAGCATTTTAAAAATCTGACTTGTTGCCTGGATTCACAACGAGTGTAGCTTTAATTCAATACCCTGTATTTTAATGAACGTTTGAGTTTTAACTAGTACTATTAGCATTTAGCGTAGTGCATTTGCATTTCCAGATGTCTAGATGGGACGCCTGCGTGTCAGGTAGGAGCAAGAGGTTAAGTAAACATATACATTGACGTTGTTTAAAATTTATGATTTAATGATTTTAGTTAAAGGGGAATCATCATTAGGTTTAGTTTATAGTTCACTTTTGAGTTTCTGAATCGGAATTAACATAGTGAATGCTAGTTAGGAGTGTTGTGTTCTTCTGGGAATATTGATGTTTAGGTGTCTCAATTTTAGATGTTTCCTGGGATTATAATCTTGGGGAGAATGAGGCCATAAACGACCAAATTAAAACAGGTCTGCAAGTATATACAAATAAAACCATTGTTAGGACTATTTGTTTTGGTGCAAAGGTATTTTAAAGAGGCACGCTCACATATGGAACTTTATGAGTTTTTAGTTTGAGTTTTAATTATACAAGTGAATTTTTTTAATTTTATGGCCTATTGATCTTATCGTGACTGTATTCTGAGGTCTGATCAGCCTCAGGGGAGAGTCATTTGTATAATGAACGTGGTCATATTGAGTTACTAGTTTTAAGGTAAATTCATTATAATGGAGTTTTGGTTGGGGGGTTAGAATTATTGTTTGAACCGCAAATGAGAAAGTGGTTCGGGATTCTGTTTTACAACATTAGCTGTGAAGTTTTTGAATGGGCTATTAATGATTTGGTATTGTAACAGAGAAAAAGTCATATTTATCATTGAGAATAAATAGGGGAAGATAAGATAGATTAAGCCAATAGGGCAGGGAATTACATAGAAAAATAAGTTGCAGTTTTTTTAGGGGTGGTAAATTACTGTAGATAAGGTATTCCACACTTTGCAACACATATTAAATTCATGTTATTGTCAGATAGAATACTGAGGGTCCCCGAAGGAGAGGGCTTGTTAGTGTAGGAAGGATTTTAATATGGTTAGCATTTATTAGACTTTGTTTGATTATTATAAGTTTTTAAATAGTATTACATTTAACAGGAATATAGGACATCTGTGATGATTTAGGATTATTGTTAGGATTAAGATAGATTGATTAAGGAAATGTAAGGACTTTAGAGAAAAGCCACTCATAGACATGTTTTTTCTAAAATCAATTATTGTAGATAAAGTCAAACAGTCAGAAGCTTAGTGGAATTTGAGAGATATGAGAGAAAAGGGTTATCGGAATATATATATTTAAGAAAATATATAAGTAGCACAGATAGTTCTTTAAAGTAGATAAGAAAGTTGACAGAGTATTGTTACAGGATTTGACATGAATGGACGCCCAAGGGAGAATTGGACATGTGGAAAATTAAAAGGGACTCCTACATGATGATGTCATTTACTAATCTTACCTAAGTCATTGTTTAAGAGTAGACAAGGTTGTTACCTGGGCAGAGCTAGGTAACAAAGGGGGGATGGGTAAATTGTGTTCTAGAATAGGATGTGACCTACGGGATAATTAACTGATAAAAAAAATTATTAGCTAATAATAGAACACATGAGAAACTGTTTGTTAACCAAACCTGTATGTCCAAGATTTTATGCACTACAGGTGAATTACAGGTGAAGTCACTCAATCCAGTCCCTGAGGCCTGTTGGGGGGACCATACCAAGGACTCCTGGTGACAGCTAGCAGAAAGAACTACCCGGATTCATATCACACTGCGGGAGGGTAAGACACCAAACACTGCCGAACAATAACAGAGTTCGAGAGGAGAACTGGAATTAACAGAATTCTGGGGGCCATCTCTCGAATGAAAAATACCTTACCTGTCCTTTCCTCACTGTTCTTGTTCATAGAAGTGAAAATGTGTCTGACTCTTGCTAATGATGTGTTTTCTGGAAGAGGGTGGGGCTTTATAGGTGAGCTGTCCATCCTAAGCTGTATGGTTGGAGATCTTATTCCTACAACACGAACCCGAGAAGGCTAGAGGGTAATATTGACATAATTAAATGAGAAATTAGTATTAACCAAGCATAAGAGATCGCTTGATCTGGATAAACAGGAAGTGAGAGTAGGATAGGGAGGGATGTCTCAGTGGAGTTCTATGTAAACCAAGTGGTGTCTGACTCCTTGGCAGTTCAGGACTAAGAGTAGCTATTATGGAAGACATATATGCAAGTCTCTGTAGTTCATGGAAACAAGTTATAGCTCACATCATGTGAGAAGGCTACATAAATCTACATACCCAGCATGGAAGGAGATGGAGTTTAGTGAAAGTACGGGTTTCAGTTCATAACCTAGTGCATTCCAGGTAGAAAACGTTAGAGCAGCTGGTTGCTCTATAGGCAGCAGAATACAAGCATAGTCCCTGACAAAGCAGATACTGACTGTGGAGTTGTCCAGAGCCAAGAGCCGGTGTGGATAGTTCAGAAATGGAATTATTCACCTAAGGGAACAGCCTGTATAGTAAAGCTATTCATGAAAGCAGGAAAGCCAGATACCAACAGTTGTGTGGATTTGCACTATTTATATCCACATGTTCCTCTGGTAATCTAGGCTTCCTCCTTTCACAGTGACAAGAGGAGATTATTACTGTCTGGCCCGGTATAGTGCTTATGGGAAATATGTAGGGGAAGTCAGTACCTGCAAGGTGACAGAGAATATTACTACTGATGGGGTGATGAGTGATTTGGCAGACTGGTTGAGATCTGGGGATTTCAGTAAGATAAGGAGGCTCAGGGCTCACATCTGTTGAATGTGTGGGAGAATGACAGGATGGCGGAGTATTACTGGCTAATTGAACAGAGGTATGTGTACTGAAACATTTTGAGAATGCCTTTTACGCTCATTCAACACCATGACATGGTGTTGACTAAACGGGAGAAAAGAAGTACTCCGACTGGGTCTTTTGATGATAGGGTTTGTATTAATAACATTGTGGATCCAAGGGTGGCAGATGAGATCAAAGCTATAAATTAGATCCTGGCAGGATTAGAGTCAAGTATTTTTTGGTGGTCCACTCTCAATGAGAATGTGGATTGGATCAATTATATCTATTAAAAATCCACAGCGCTTCACCAATTATTTTAGAGATGTAATGAATGACTTGGCAGAATAGAATAGTATTGGATGTTTGCTGGCTGAAGAGGGTGGGGTGTATAGGTAGTTTGACTCCAGGATATACAGTTAGGATGGATCAGTGACCAAGGCCTTGTCTGGCTTACACACCCTAGTTCACAAGTTGGAAATAAACTCAGGGGTGGATACTTCTCTGACTAAATTGGGTTGACAGTGTGTTTGAAAGATGGAAAAATGTTATGATTACTGTGTTATGGGCTACCTTCACCTGTGTGACTGTGTTAGTTTTGTACGGACGTGGTTGATTGCGTATATGTATGAAAGTTATAATTTCCAGGACTCTGGAGAAATCGATGACACTTCAGATGGAGATATCTGGACCAATCCTAAGCTCTGACCAGTGGAATACAAATACATGGCTTGGACGTAATAGAAGAATCCGGATCCTTTCACTCGCGAGGAGACCATATTTGATGTTTAGGAAATGTAGATGTTTTCTTATTTCAATGTATAGACTGTTTTTTTATGAAGATTAACAGAAAATCCTGTTAAGAATTCTGATGTAGGTTTAAGGGTTAAATTAAGGTTAAGGTTAGATTTGATTAATGATGGGTGAAGAGTCGGATAAACATTTATAATAATGTTGGTTCATATTTTTATTTTTATGTTTGATAAAATTAGATGTAAATTTGAATGTATAATATTTGATCAAAGGGAGGATTGTTGGAGGAAATTATGGTTGAAATTACAAATTATGTATACATTCCAATCAGAACTGACTAGTCCAAATGCTATAATGTACTGTACATATATGAATTCTCTCTCTTGCTCCCATTCCCAATTGTATATAATGTAGTCAGGAGTTTAGTAACAATGACGGTCTGTTCCTTGTACAAATGAAAGTCCGTTCCTGCCACCTGGAGATAGTACAATCTCCAGACTGTCTAGAATGCTGATTTACACTGACTGACCTTGACTCCAGGCGTGGAGCGAAGGCTCGAGAAATATAGGGCCTCTCTACCGGTGAAAAAGATAGAACATTCAGAAAACGCTGACGTCATTTTCAGTTTATAACCTGTGGGAAAATGTGTATGTGGCAGTACTCTCTTGTAATAAATGCTGTTACCTGACTTTTAAGACTGGTCTCGATCTATTTCATGCATAATTAATGAATTTACAACTCATTAATGATATAGAGAGAGTGCGAATTTGATTTTGGCTACAAAACATATAGGAATTTAGAATTCCTCTAACAGTTAGACAGGATGATTTGCAGTCTAAAAGTAGCTTTGTCCAAGTAAGTAGCAATCTGGTATCCCTGCCCATCATTGTCAGCTCTTTCTGCACGGATGAGGATGGTCACGGCTGGGGCAACAGCATTGCCAAGGTATTTGGCCTGAAAAGACACAGTTCATTATTGTACTCACTCCCATTGTCAGCAATGGAGAGTAAGTATACACAGCCCCAGTTGTGATCTAGAAGTTTTACCCATTTGTAGATTCTGCTGGAGGTTCTTACTTTAGAGTTTGGATGCTGCAAGCAAAATAAGTATACCAACTCAGGTTTAATATCATCAAGCATCACTAATAGCTGCACATATTGTATGTGCACTACATAAACATTACCCGGTGGACGTGGTTCTTGGAAAACTTCATGTCAATTACTTCCTCCTGTAATAGGAAGAGCAGTGAAAATAGAGTAATTTAGGTAACTGCTTGAACGTTCTGCCTCACCCTTCAGATGCGGGAGCTGGAAGAGCTGTATTTGGAGGTACAGGACATAGAGGAGCTGGAGCTCAGTTTGCTTTTGCTGCTGCTGCTCTCGCTACTGCTGCTACGGATTGTCTTAGACCTCTTAGATTGGAGATGCATTCACATCAATGATCTTACTCTTGGCACAAGAAGATGAGGATATGGATTTGGAGGAAAACGGATGGAATGACAACTGCTGGAGCGAGAGCTGCTAGAACTGGGGGAAAGTCTGCTACCATACTTCAGACCAAGTACCAGGATTTTATTGAGCTTCAACAGGACAGTTTTTCCCTCTGGAGCTTCTTTCTCTTCAGTCATGGTGTTGACTTTGATTATCTTTACTGTGGCCTTGGGTCCCAATATGTAATCACTCAATGACTGGACCAGAAGCTGCCCGCAAAGAAATATAGATACAATTGCTTCTCTAAGATAATTTCAATTTTTTTTATTGTATTGATAATTGTGTATTGGATGTAAATCATGAATATATATTGCCTGGTGACACATCAACAAGGACTTAGTGTTTCCCAATCCATGCATAGAGAGGACAGTTTCTGATGAAAGCAGCGCTCTGACATGCTGACCAGACTGGACATGTCGCATGCGCGAGCATCGCAAAATACATTTAGAAATCCATGTTATTCAATTATTGCACCCACACTGATCGTGCGCACCAACAAGCGTCTGCGATGCCAAGGGCTAAAATAGAACTCCTTTCTATTTCTGACGCAGATCACGCTGAAAGTCCTGCCTCTCCCATCTCATTGGTTTATAGAAGCAGGTACCCACGTGCCATCTCCTTATTGTTTATACCCACGTGGGTGATTGAAAGACGAAATGTTTTGCCGGTTGTCATGGTAAAAGTGTAGATGCCAATCACCATATCATTTCAAAGATGAAAAGGCCTGGAAGGAGGAGAGATGACTAGAAATGATTCGGTTGGCCGTGTTATGTGTGGATTAATTGTCGGAGTAGAAGACCTTGTGCATTTCAGGTAAAATAACAACTCAATATTTATATCCCAGGACAAATTAGCTAGCAACAGCAAGCTAGCTAAATAGGACAAATTAGCTAGCAAGCTAACTAGCTAAATTACCATACATGTTTATTGCTTTTCGACCTATCCCCAAATTAATGTCATTGGTTCAGAGTTTGTTTTGATATTTTAACCTGCGTGTTGTGATCACGTTTGGTGTAGGGGGACAAAATATTTGCGCACGATGGCGCAAGCGTGCAGCCGGTTTGGGTTCAGTGTGAGATTCAATCTCAGCACATGCCTTGATTCCGAAGAATTTGGATTTAGCACACATTCATTCTTGGGCATGAAGTTGGAAGGTAATATCATTGTAAGTGATTTCAGATGACCTTGACTGAAAAAAAGACAAGACGGGAAAGAGATTAGAGGTCATTACTACAAGAAGAAATGGCTGCTGAAAAGTAGTGTCAAAACAGAATATTAATCTTACCAAACTACCAATCATAGAAGATGCAATCTTAGATGGGAATATCTCTTTTGACAGCTGTGATACATATTTGGTGACAGGAATCATTAGTGTGATTTTTACAGCTGCGATGTCTTCCACGTTTCTTGCCAATGCAAGGGTCTCAACACTAGCAGTGGAAGACAGTTTAAATGTATGCATTCAATAGAACCCTGGAATATGTAATGCTAGTAAATCCATTTGGGCCGCGCCGGAGATGCCCAACTCGGAGAGGGTGGAGAGGAGGATCTGATGGTTCACAGTATCGAAGGCAGCCGATAGGTCTAGAAGGATGAGAGCAGAGGAGAGAGAGTTAGCTTTAGCAGTGCGGAGCGCCTCCGTGATACAGAGAAGAGCAGTCTCAGTTGAATGACTAGTCTTGAAACCTGACTGATTTGGATCAAGAAGGTCATTCTGAGAGAGATAGCAGGAGAGCTGGCCAAGGACGGCACGTTCAAGAGTTTTGGAGAGAAAAGAAAGAAGGGATACTGGTCTGTAGTTGTTGACATCGGAGGGATCGAGTGTAGGTTTTTTCAGAAGGGGTGCAACTCTCGCTCTCTTGAAGACGGAAGGGACGTAGCCAGCGGTCAGGGATGAGTTGATGAGCGAGGTGAGGTAAGGGAGAAGGTCTCCGGAAATGGTCTGGAGAACAGAGGAGGGGATAGGGTCAAGCGGGCAGGTTGTTGGGCGGCCGGCCGTCACAAGACGCGAGATTTCATCTGGAGAAAGAGGTCAGAGCATAGGGTAGGGCAGTGTGAGCAGAACCAGCGGTGTCGTTTGACTTAGCAAACGAGGATCGTATGTCGTCGACCTTCTTTTCAAAATGGTTGACGAAGTCATCTGCAGAGAGGGAGGAGGGGGGGGAGGGGGAGGAGGATTCAGGAGGGAGGAGAAGGTGGCAAAGAGCTTCCTAGGGTTAGAGGCAGATGCTTGGAATTTAGAGTGGTAGAAAGTGGCTTTAGCAGCAGAGACAGAGGAGGAAAATGTAGAGAGGAGGGAGTGAAAGGATGCCAGGTCCGCAGGGAGGCGCAGGGAGGCGAGTTTTCCTCCATTTCCGCTCGGCTGCCCGGAGCCCTGTTCCATATGTGTTATATCACAGTTATGTCTTTACTATTATTCTACAGTGTAGAAAATGGTAAAAATAAAGAAAAACCCTTGAATGAGTAAGTGTGCCCAAACTTTTGACTGGTATTGTATGCACCTTGGTGTAAACTTGGCCTGCAGCTGAATGTTTGTCTTTAAAAATATATATATATATATATATATTTAACCTTTATTTAACTAGGCAAGTCAGTCAAGAACAAATTCCTATTTACAAATACGGCCTACTCTGGCCAAACCCGGTGGATGCTGGGCCAATTGTATGCCGCCCTATGGGACTCCCAATCACGGCCGGATGTGATGCAGCCTGGTTTTCATTAGCTGGGACTATGGTGGCTTACACTATGAACATGGGAATGGATGAATATAGCCAATGTGACTATGAAACCCAAGATGAATTAAAACAACAACAGCATTACTGCTTCATTACATTCTTGTTGGTGAGCACATACGATTGACAGTTGCTACGGCAGCCGTATAGAAGCTGAGCTCCATGGGCACCCCAAAACCATTAAGATTGTAGGAGTTCAGTTCATGAGGCTTTTACAATGCTAATAATCCAGGTGGGTGGCTTTGCTGAAACGGAAGCTCAGTCAAATTTTGGGCTTAGGATCTTGAATGCAACATTGCGGGCAGCAGCACTAAAATGGGAAAATACAATGCAATTAGATTCAAATGCAGATGCAAATCTAGATGACATGTATTGAGAAATTGAAGAGTGCTCTTACACTGGGGTAAAGTCAGGGGCGGTGCACTTGGTCATGGCCTTCATGAGAGAGTTGACAAAGCTAGCGACCTGCAGATTGGCATCCTTTGCTACTGCATCTGCAAGAGTAGTTGACAGAGTCATGGGAAGCTTTGTTTCGAAGAGCACAAAGGTGGCAATCATACGGAGCTCTGGGTGAAGAGCCTTGTACTTATAATAAGTACAAATTCCTAATGTAACATAACTTAACAAAGTTAAAATATTGACTCGCAATACGATGGAAAGAAAAAGACATTATTCAGTTTGCATTCACTACATACTATTTAAAATTCATCCGAATGGCAAAATTAAATTTCTTTCAAAACTATATGATCTCAAAAGCAATGTACAAGGGCTAGATGTCATGTATTGTCATATAATGTCTTGTTCCTGTTCTTTCTCTTCACTCCGTCTCCCTCTGCTGGTCGTATTAGGTTACCTTCTCTTTCTCTCCTCCCCCCAGCTGTTCCTCATCTTCTCTAACTACCTCGTTCACCCTTTTCCCACCTGTTCCCTTTTTCCCTCTGATTAGGTCTCTATTTCTCTCTCTGTTCCTGCTTCTGTCTTTGTCAGATTCTCGTTTGAGTTTCTCATGCCAGAACCAAACTATCGTCTCGTTTGCTTCACCCTTGTCCCGTCCTGTCGGAATCTGCCTGTTCATCTGATGCTACGTGTGATCAGGTACCTCTGTCCTCTACGACCCGCGCCTACCCAGAGAGACCAGCAGTCTGTCGCCGCTAACCCAGCTATTCTCCTCTGCTGCTAAGAAGGGGGACTCTTCTGTATATATCAGAAGGACTTTTGTTTCATTTGTCGCCCTCTCTGCGGGTTGTCTATTTTGCCATTATATACATCTGAAGAGGATCTATGTCTTCCCTGTGTTTTTACATTAAAGGACTCTGTTTTTGTTAAACCGCTTTTGGGTCCTCACTCAAGTGCATAACAGAAGAATCTGACCAAGAATGGACCCAGCGACTTCGGATCCTTTCCACTCAGCCGTCGAGATCCAGGGAGCGATGCTAGGCAGACACGAGCAGGAATTGTCTGCTGCTCGACATGCCGTTGAGACCCTGGCCGCCCAAGTCTCCGACCTCACAAAACAGATTCACCATCTCCGCCTCGATCCACCGGCCACTTCCAGGGCTTCCGAATCTCCGGAGCCCAGAATCAATAACCCACCGTGTTACTCTGGGGAGCCCACTGAATGCCGCTCGTTCCTCACCCAGTGTGATATTGTGTTTTTTTTTAAATTTTACCTTTATTTAACCAGGCAAGTCAGTTAAGAACACATTCTTATTTTCAATGACGGCCTGGGAACAGTGGGTTAACTGCCTGTCCAGGGGCAGAACGACAGATTTGTACCTTGTCAGCTCGGGGGCTTGAACTCGCAACCTTCCGGTTACTAGTCCAACGCTCTAACCACTAGGCTACGCTGCCGTCTCTCCAGCCCAACACTTACTCCAGGAGCACAGCTCGTATCGCCTACGTCATATCTCTCCTTACTGGACGGGCTCGTGAGTGGGGCACGGCAATCTGGGAGGCGAGGGCTGAGTGTACTAACCAGTATCAGGACTTTAAGGAGGAGATGATACGGGTTTTTGATCGTTCTGTTTTTGGGGAGGAAGCTTCCAGGGTCCTGTCTTCCCTATGTCAAGGTAATCGATCCATAACAGATTACTCTATTGAGTTTCGCACTCTTGCTGCCTCCAGTGACTGGAACGAGCCGGCGTTGCTCGCTCGTTTTCTGGAGGGTCTCCGCGCGGAGGTAAAGGATGAGATTCTCTCCCGGGAGGTTCCTTCCAGCGTGGATTCCTTGATTGAACTCGCTATTCGCATAGAGCGACGGGTTGATCTTCGTCGCCGAGCTCGTGGAAAGGAGCTCGCGTTCTCCGTTGCCCCCCTCTCCGCATCACTACCATCTTCCTCCGCCGGCTCGGGTGCTGAGCCTATGCACCTGGGGGGTATCCGCATCTCGACTAAGGAGAGGGAACCGAGAATCACCAACCGCCTCTGTCTCTATTGCGGTTCCGCTGGTCATTTTGTCACTTCATGTCCAGTAAAAGCCAGAGCTCATCAGTAAGAGGAGGGCTACTGGTGAGCGCTACTACTCTGGTCTCTCCTTCAAGATCCTGCACTACCTTGTCGGCCCATCTACGCTGGACCGGTTCGTCAGCTTCCTGCAGTGCCTTGATAGACTCTGGGGCGGAGGGCTGTTTTATGGATGAGACCTGGGCTCGGGAACATGACATTCCTCTCAGACAGTTAAGGGAGCCCACGGCCTTGTTCGCTTTGGATGGTAGTTCTCTCCCCAGGATTCAGCGTGAAACGCTACCTTTAACCCTCACTGTCTCTGGTAATCATAGCGAAAACATTTATTTTTTTATTTTTCGTTCACCTTTTACACCTGTTGTTTTGGGCCATCCCTGGCTAGTCTGTCATAATCCTTCTATTGATTGGTCTAGTAATTCTATCCTCTCCTGAAACGTCTCTTGTCATGTGAAATGTTTAATGTCTGCTATCCCTCCTGTTTCCTCTGTCTCTTCTTCACAGGAGGAGCCTGGTGATTTGACGGGGGTGCCGGAGGAATATCACGATCTGCGCACGGTGTTCAGTCGGTCCAGGGCCACCTCTCTTCCTCCGCACCGGTCGTATGATTGTAGTATTGATCTCCTTCCGGGAACCACTCCCCCCCGGGGTAGACTATACTCTCTGTCGGCTCCTGAACGTAAGGCTCTCGAAGATTATTTGTCTGTAGCTCTCGACGCCGGTACCGTAGTCCCCTCCTCCTCTCCCGCCAGAGCGGGGGTTTTTTTTGTTAAGAAAAAGGACGGGTCCCTGCGCCCCTGCATAGATTATCGAGGGCTGAATGACATAACAGTTAAGAATCGTTATCCGCTCCCTCTTATGTCTTCAGCCTTCGAGATCCTGCAGGGAGCCAGGTTTTTCACTAAGTTGGACCTTCGTAACGCTTACCATCTCGTGCGCATCAGGGAGGGGGACGAGTGGAAAACGGCGTTTAACACTCCGTTAGGGGACTTTGAATACCGGGTTCTTCATTTCGGCCTCGCAAACACTCCAGCTGTCTTTCAGGCATTAGTAAATGACGTCCTGAGAGACATGCTGAACATCTTTGTTTTCCTTTACCTTGACGATATCCTTATTTTTTCACCGTCACTCCAGATTCATGTTCAGCACGTTCGACGTGTCCTCCAGCGCCTTTTAGAGAATTGTCTTTATGTGAAGGCTGAGAAGTGCACTTTTCATGCCTCCTCCGTCACATTTCTTGGTTCTGTTATTTCCGCTGAAGGCATTAAGATGGATCCCGCTAAGGTCCAAGCTGTCATTGATTGGCCCGTTCCTAAGTCACGTGTCGAGCTGCAGCGCTTTCTCGGCTTCGCGAATTTCTATCGTCGTTTCATCCGTAATTTTGGTCAGGTGGCAGCTCCTCTCACAGCCCTTACTTCTGTCAAGACGTGCTTTAAGTGGTCCGTTTCCACCCAGGGAGCTTTTGATCTTCTCAAGAATCGTTTTACATCCGCACCTATCCTTGTTACACCTGACGTCTCTAGACAGTTCGTTGTCGAGGTTGACGCGTCAGAGGTGGGCGTGGGAGCCATTCTTTCTCAGCGCTCCCTCTCTGACGACAAGGTCCACCCTTGCGCATATTTTTCTCATCGCCTGTCGCCGTCGGAACGTAACTATGATGTGGGAAACCGCGAACTGCTCGCCATCCGCTTAGCCCTAGGCGAATGGCGACAGTGGTTGGAGGGGGCGACCGTTCCTTTTGTCGTTTGGACTGACCATAGGAACCTTGAGTACATCCGTTCTGCCAAACGACTTAATGCGCGTCAGGCTCGTAGGGCGCTGTTTTTCGCTCGTTTCGAGTTCGTAATTTCTTATCGTCCGGGCTCTAAGAACACCAAGCCTGATGCTTTATCTCGTCTCTTCAGTTCTTCAGTAGTCTCCACCGACCCCGAGGGGATTCTCCCTGAGGGGCGTGTTGTCGGGTTGACCGTCTGGGGAATTGAGAGGCAGGTAAAGCAAGCACTCACTCACACTCCGTCGCCGCGCGCTTGTCCTAGGAACCTTCTTTTCGTTCCCGTTCCTACTCGTCTGGCCGTTCTTCAGTGGGCTCACTCTGCCAAGTTAGCCGGCCACCCCGGCGTTCGGGGTACGCTTGCTTCCATTCGCCAGCGTTTTTGGTGGCCCACTCGGGAGCATGACACGTGTCGTTTCGTGGCTGCTTGTTCGGTCTGCGCGCAGACTAAGTCCGGTAACTCCCCTCCTGCCGGCCGTCTCAGACCGCTTCCCATTCCCTCTCGACCGTGGTCTCACATCGCCTTAGATTTTATCACCGGTCTGCCTTCGTCAGCGGGGAGGACTGTTATTCTTACGGTTGTCGATAGGTTCTCTAAGGCGGCTCATTTTATTCCCCTCGCTAAGCTCCCTTCTGCTAAAGAAACGGCACAAATCATCATCGAGAATGTTTTCAGAATTCATGGCCTTCCGTCAGACGTCGTTTCGGACAGGGGCCCGCAATTCACGTCTCAATTTTGGAGGGAGTTTTGCCGTTTGATTGGGGCTTCCGTCAGTCTCTCTTCCGGTTTTCACCCTCAGTCTAACGGTCAAGCAGAACGGGCCAATAAGACTATTGGTCGCATCTTACGTAGTCTTTCTTTTCGTAACCCTGCGTCTTGGTCAGAACAGCTCCCCTGGGCAGAATACGCCCACAACTCGCTTCCTTCGTCTGCGACCGGTCTATCTCCTTTTCAGAGTAGCCTCGGGTACCAGCCTCCGCTGTTCTCGTCTCAGCTCGCCGAGTCCTGCGTCCCCTCCGCTCAGGCTTTTGTCCAACGTTGTGAGCGCACCTGGAAGAGCACACTTTGCCGTTATAGGGCGCAGACTGTGAGAGCCGCTAATAAGCGTAGAACTAAGAGTCCTAGATATTGTCGCGGTCAGAGAGTATGGCTCTCCACTCAAAACCTTCCCCTTAAGACAGCTTCTCGCAAGTTGACCCCGCGGTTCATTGGTCCGTTCCGTACCTCTCAGATCATTAATCCTGTCGCAGTGCGACTTCTTCTCCCGCGATATCTTAGTCGCGTCCACCCGGTCTTCCATGTCTCCTGTGTCAAGCCCATTCTTCGCGCCCCCGCTCGTCTTGCCCCCATCCTTGTTGAGGGCGCACCTATCTACAGGGTCCGTAACATTTTGGACATGCGTCCTCGGGGCCGTGGTCATCAGTACCTAGTGGATTGGGAGGGGTACGGTCCTGAGGAAAGGTGTTGGGTTCCCTCTCGGGACGTGCTGGACCGTTCGCTGATCGATGATTTCCTCCGTTGCCGCCAGGTTTCCTCCTCGAGGAGGCGCACTGTCATGTATTGTCATATTATGTCTTGTTCCTGTTCTTTCTCTTCACTCCGTCTCCCTCTGCTGGTTGTATTAGGTTACCTTCTCTTTCTCTCCTCCCCCAGCTGTTCCTCATCTTCTCTAACTACCTCGTTCACCCTTTTCCCACCTGTTCCCTTTTTCCCTCTCTCTGTTCCTGCTTCTGTCTTTGTCAGATTCTCGTTTGAGTTTCTCATGCCAGAACCAAACTATCGTCTCGTTTGCTTCACCCTTGTCCCGTCCTGTAGGAATCTGCCTGTTCATCTGATGCTACATGTGATCAGGTACCTCTGTCCTCTACGACCCGCGCCTACCCAGAGAGACCAGCAGTCTGTCGCCGCTAACCCAGCTATTCTCCTCTGCTGCTAAGAAGGGGGACTCTTCTGTATATATCAGAATGACTTTTGTTTCATTTGTCGCCCTCTCTGGGGGTTGTCTATTTTGCCATTATATACATCTGAAGAGGATCTATGTCTTCCCTGTGTTTTTACATTAAAGGACTCTGTTTTTGTTAAACCGCTTTTGGGTCCTCACTCAAGTGCATAACACTAGAGTCAGTGCAAGGACAACCACTCTCATGGCCGGTGGAATATTAGGAACAACAGTCCGAGACTTTTAAAATAAAACTTTGCTAACCATGCCTGTTTCATAAGTATATCATTAACAAAATTGGATAGCATGGCCAAGTTGATTTGTTGTCATTTGGCTCAGATTGTAGAAATTTGATTAGATGTCAATCTGCCTTTCAGATGTCACCCTGCCTTTCGTGTTGAAAAGATCAATGTCCAACCTACACAAAATGTGTTGTTCACCTTAGAATGGAAATACAATCTTAATAAATTGTTGACAATATCTATTTTTATGTTTTAACTGTTAGTTAAGCCATTTTCAGGATATTTGCATGAATCTAAAATAATTATAATTCTGTCATTGTCAGAATGATTACTCTTAACAGCATTACCCACATCTAAATGTATAACCTTACAAATGTATATTCTTTATTCCTAATTATGTTATGTCAGGAACAATTCTCAAGCAAAACTACAGTGCCTTCAGAAAGTATTCACACCCCTTGTGGGTTTCTATGTTACAGCATGAATTAAATTAATTCAGCCTGAATTAAACAGATTAAATTGTGATTTTGGGGTGTCATTGGCCTACATCCAATACCCCATAATATCAAAGTGTAATTCTATATTTTATGAAATGTATACAAATTAATAAAAAATTAAAAGCTGAAATGTCTTGAGTCAATAAGTATTCCACCCTTTTGTTATGGCAAGCCTATGAGTAAAAATATGCTTAACAAGTTGCATGGAATCACTAACTCACTAACTTGTGTGTTAAACATAATTTTTTAATGACTACCTCATCTCTGTACCCCACACATACAATTATCTGCAAGGTCCCTCAGTTGAGCGGTGAATTTCAAAAACAGATTCAACCACAAAGACTAGGGACATTTTTCAATGCCTCGCTAAGGGCACCTAAAAATATAGCAGACTATCCCTTTGAGCACAGTGAAGTTATTAATTTCACTTTGGATGGTGTATCAATATACTAAGTCATTACAAAGACACAGGTGTCCATCCTAACTCAGTTGCCGGAGAGGAAGGAAACCACTGGTAACTTTAAAACAGTTACAGAGTTTAATGGCTGTGATAGGAGAAAACTGAGAATGGATCAACAACATTGTAGGTATTCCACAATACTAACCTAATTGATAGAGGATGCCTGTAAAGAATACAAATATTTGAAAACATCCACCCAGTTTGCAACAATGCACTTAAGTAATACTGCAAAAACTGTGGCAAAGTGTTATGTTCGGGGCAAATCCAATACAAGACATTACTGAGTACCACTCTCCATATTTTCAAGCAAGCCGTGTCATGTTATGGGTATACTTGTAATTGGACTGGGGAGTTTTGGACTGTAGTTGTTACCAAGAAGACAGTGAATGTTCCTGAGTTGCCGAGTGAAGTTATATATTTTTTACATTTTCACATACAAACAACATTTTCTATGATTACTTTATAAAATACAGTCTATCGTTGAAGTATTTTTTCTTCATAATTCAACTTCAAATTGCAACATTTTGAGTAAACACACACACACTGTCTCCTTTCATGTGAATAAACAGGGTGTCTCAACCTGTCACTAATATGTCACTTTGTTCTGACCTGACCAACATTCAAACACATTTTTGTCAACTCATCCTTGTAATTTAAATGTATCCAAGGTTTTCAAAGGTCAAATTGACTGCTCATTTTTGTAAAGGTCACATGAGGGACCAGTGTGGTTTGTTCTGTATTTTAATTGTGAATGTACAATTCCAATGGATTATATTATGTAAATCAGTTTGGTTCACATGTTCAATCACATGAATGGATTTCATCCAAAGTGGACAATATCATGCAAAATTACAAGAAACTCTAAAATAGCAATAATAGTTTGTATTAACAGTGGATACTCTTTGTATTGTCATAATAATCTAAATTAGGATACTTTGTAAGTATAATTTGTATTTGGATCCATCATATAACAATATTATTAACATGTTATTTATAAACAACATCACATTTTTTGCAAAACAATCACACATGCTAGGGATATTTCAAGATAAATAAATAGTCAAAATATAGCTTTTAACAAAAAACTTTAATGGAAATCCATAAACCCATACCAGATACAACTGAACCAAACTCAAGCAGTACATTGGTCAGCTGGCCAGAAACACTCAGTATGAGCGGACCGCAGATTCCACCAAGTCCGGCATTTTCCCAGGGAAATGGACATGTTGTTCTCTTCTGACTGGACTCACAACACAACCAAAACCATTTTGACTGAAACACTGGTCCATACTAGTGTCTCCAGTAGGGGGAGGCATAACCCTAACTTAAGCCACAGGTGTGAGAGACTGCCATGAGTTACTGAAATGCAAGGGAAGCTCCCTAGGTTCTTTAATGTCAGTTCAATGCTAAGAGTTTTCCCTGAAGAAGTAGCAACTACAGTAGAATAGATGCCCTTCTCCAATAGAAGTCCAACTGTAGATAGGACAATCACCCTCTGCAGGGAGGTGACGTAGAACTCAATCAGACTTACTCATGAAAATGTCAAATTTCGAAATTTGGTAGTGCACCATCAGTTTTTCTCTTGTCTTGTCAGTCATTGCAGACCTTAGAGCTCTTTAGGACTGGTCAGAAATGTCCATATCAACTAGCCCATGTCAGCTAACGTTTTTTGTTTTGTTGTAATGTTTGAGTAACTCAGATTCATCACATGAACACACATAAACATGGTAAAATGACAGGAAATGAGCTTTATAATTGGTAAACAATATTCACTCCAGCTCTAATGGGCCCACCAGATAGTAGCATAGGCCTGCAGTCATTACTTACATAACATTTTTGACAGAGCTAAATGTGGAATACCAAGGATCATTTAGATATTTGATTTTGATTAAAAATTACATTTAAACAGTACCAGTCAAAAGTGTTGATGTCTTTCACTGTTATTCTCCAATGTAGAAAATAGTAAAAATAAAGAAAAACCCTTGAATGAGTAGGTATGTCCAAACTTTTGACTGGTACTGTTAATCTTCTGTTTGCTTATTCACTCACCTCGACACCATCACTTTTCAAAGTGCAAGGACGTGAATGTAACGGCGTTCGTCTGTTGAAGGAGAGTCGGACCAAAATGCAGCGTGGTGGTTACTCATGTTCTTTAATGAAGAATTGCTATACATGAAATAACTATACAAAACAACAAACGGAACGAGAAAACCTATACAGCCTATCTAGTGCCAACTAACCCAAAGACAGGAACAATCACCCACAAAAACACTCACAGAATATGGCTGCCTAAATATGGTTCCCAATCAGAGACAACGAGAATCACCTGACTCTGATTGAGAACCGCCTCAGGCAGCCATAGACTACGTCGACGCCCCACAAAACCCCAAGACAAAAAACACACCACAATAATCCATGTCACACCCTGGCCTGACCAAATATATAAAGAAAACACAAAATACTAAGACCAAGGCGTGACAGAACCCCCCCCCCCTAAGGTGCGGACTCCCGGACGCACCTCAAAACCATAGGGAGGGTCCGGGTGGGCGTCTGTCCATGGTGGCGGCTCCGGCTCGGGACGTGGACCCCACTCCATAAATGTCATAGTTCCTCCCCTTCGCGTCCTGGGATAGTCCACCCTCACCGCCGACCATGGCCTAGTAGTCCTCACCCAGAACCCCACTGGACTGAGGGGCAGCTCAGGACTGAGGGGCAGCTCGGGACTGAGGGGCAGCTCGGGACTGAGGGGCAGCTCAGCACTGAGGGGCAGCTCAGCACTGAGGGGAAGCCCAGCACTGAGGGGCAGCTCAGCATTGAGGGGAAGCCCAGCACTGAGAGGAAGCTCAGCACTGAGAGGAAGCTCAGCACTGAGAGGAAGCTCAGGCAGGTCGTTGGCTCCGGTAGATCCTGGCTGGCTGGCGGATCTGGAAGAGTCTGGTTGACTGGCAGATCTGGAAGAGTCTGGTTGACTGGCAGATCTGGAAGAGTCTGGTTGACTGGCAGATCTAGAAGAGACTGGTTGACTGGCAGATCTGGAAGAGACTGGTTGACTGGCAGATCTGGAAGATTCTGGTTGACTGGCAGATCTGGAAGATCATGGCTGACTGGCGGATCTAGCTGCTCTGGCTGCTCCATGCAGACTGGCAGCTCTGGCTGCTCCATGCAGATTGGCAGCTCTGGCTGCTCCATGCAGACTGGCAGCTCTGGCTGCTCCATGCAGACTGGCAGCTCTGGCTGCTCCATGCAGATAGACAGCTCAGGCTGCTCCATGCAGACTGACAGCTCAGGCTGCTCCATGCAGGCTGACAGCTCTGGCTGCTCCATGCAGACTGGCAGCTCTGGCTGCTCCATGCAGACTGACAGCTCTGGCTGCTCCATGCAGACTGGCAGCTCTGGCTGCTCCATGCAGACTGACAGCTCAGGCTGCTCCATGCAGACTGACAGCTCAGGCTGCTCCATGCAGACTGGCAGCTCTGGCTGCACCATGCAGACTGGCAGCTCTGGCTGCTCCATGCAGTCTGGCAGCTCTGGCTGCTCCATGCAGTCTGGCAGCTCAGGCTGCTCTATGCAGACTGGCAGCTCAGGCTGCGCTGAACAGGCAGGAGGCTCCGGCAGCGCTGTAGAGGAGGAAGGCTCTGGAAGCACTGAACAGGCGAGGCGCACTGAAGGCCTGGTGCGTGGTGCTGGAACTGGTGGTACTGGATCGAGGACACGCACAGGAAGCCTGGTGCGGGGAGCTGCCACCGGAGGACTGGTGTGTGAAGGTGGCACAGGATGGACTGGACCGTGAAGGTGTACTGGAGAGCCTGAGAGCAGGGCTGGCACAGGACGTGCAAGGCTAGGTAGGTACACAGGAGGCCTAGTGCGTGAGGCTGGCACAATTATCACCAGCCAACTAACACGCACCTCAGGACGAGTATGGAGCGCTGACGCAGGTGCCATCAAATCCCCGACAAGCTCCGTCGGACAAATCTTGTACCTAAAGCACCAAGTTAGCAACTCCCTCATTACTCTCTCCTCCACTTTCCCCATTAACTCCTTCACAGTCTCTGCTTCGCTCACCTCTAACACCGGCTCTGGTTCTGGTCTCCTCCTTGGCTCCTCACGATTTACAAGGAGAGTTGGCTCAGGTCTATCTCCGGACTCTGCCACTCTCTCCCTGGGCCCCCCCCATACATTTTTGGGGCTGACTCACGGGCTTTCTTCTGCGCCGTCGTGATTGTCTCTCCAACTCCAGTCTCCTATAACCCTCTTCGCACTGCTCCAGCGAATCCCAGGCGGGCTCCGGTACTCTCCCTGGGTCGACCGCCCACCTGTCTATTTCCTCCCAAGTAGTGTAGTCCCTATATTTTTGCTCCTGCTGCTGCTGTTGCTTCTCCTCATTCCAGCGCCTCTCAGCTCTCACCGCCTCCAGTTCTTCTTTGGGGCGGCGATATTCTCCAGGCTGATCCAAAGGTCCTTCTCTGAACAATTCATCCTCCCATGTCAGTTCCTCTTTACGCTGCACCTGCTGTCGCTGCCTGTTACCACGCCGCTCGGTCCGGGTGTGGTGGGTGATTCTGTAACGGCGTTCGTCTGTTCAAGGAGAGTCGGACCAAAATGCAGCGTGGTGGTTACTCATGTTCTTTAATGAAGAATTGCGATATATGAAATAACTATAAATATGCAAAACAACAAACGGAACGAGAAAACCTATACAGCCTATCTAGTGCTAACTAACACAAAGACAGGAACAATCACCCACAAAAACACTCACAGAATATGGCTGCCTAAATATGGTTCCCAATCAGAGACAACGAGAATCACCTGACTCTGATTGAGAACCGCCTCAGGCAGTCATAGACTACGTCGACGCCCCACAAAACCCCAAGACAAAAAAACACACCACAATAACCCATGTCACACCCTGGCCTGACCAAATATATACTGAAAACACAAAATACTAAGATCAAGGCGTGACAGTGAACACATTCGTATCACCAACCAATATAGATACAGCCTCTTCCACAGTGAAAAGTCGTGGCCTCATCGGCGGCGTCATTTTGAGTAATGTTTTCTTTTTCTTTTTTAAGTCAAATGACAGCATACCCTGTTTCCGGTTGATGACAACCGCCACATAAATATGACAACAAGTTGTTAGCAAGTTAATTTTGCGATATTGACACAGATATTATTGGTCGAAAAACTTGAGTGTTCGAGGCCGCTATAGTAATTTAAAGAAAGGCTGTTTGATGGCCGCTATAGGACCTAAATGCCTAACAGTAAAAAGGCCTGTCTATGATTTTAGATTAATCCGATAATTCATTTTGAGTTAATGAGTTTAATTGTTTGACAAAATTTAGCTCTGTGAATTTAACTATTTGTGTTACATGTACCCAGTGCAATGTTAGGTTCCCAAAATGATAGCAATCCAGAAAGACAATTGTATATATTGAAACAACAATAATTATTACATATTATTGAATTGAATGTCATTAATTGGAGGAATGTTTACATGTTTTATCGGTGGTCTATTGCCTATACATGTCTTTTGCCAATTAAAATACATATATCACATTGAGTGTTCCATTGAACCTTTTTATTTTCCAAACCAGGGACAAGTTTGTAAATCACTGAGGTTAAGATGTTCTGAATCATGGCTGTTGTGGGGATTATGATAACTGCCATTTCGAGCAGTGGTTGCATTGCTTAATATATACACTATATATACAAAAGTATGTGAACTCTCCTTTTAAATGTGTATTCAACGATTTCAGCCACACCGTTGCTGACAGGTTTATACAATCGAGTACACCGCCATGCAATCTCCATAGACAAACATTGACAGTTGAATGGCCTTACTAAAGAGCTCAGTGACTTTCAACGTGGCACCGTCATAGGATGTCACCTTTCTAACAAGTCAGTTTGTCAAATGTCTGTCGTGCTAGAGCTGCCCTGGTCAACTGTAAATGCCTTTATTGTGAAGTGGAAACGTCTAGGAGCAACAACAGCCCAGCCACAAAGTGGTAAGCCACACAAGCTCACAGAACAGGAACGCTGAGTGCTGAAGAGCACAACGCATAAAAATAATCTGTCCTCGATTGCAGCACTCACTACCAAGTTCCAAACTGACTCTGGAAGCAACATCAGCACAAGAACTGTTCGTCAAGAGCTTCATGAAATGTGTTTCCACAGAAGCCTAAGATCACCATGCGTAATGCCAAGCATCGGCTGGAGTTGTATAAGCTCGTTGCCATTGGACTCTGGAGCAGTGGAAACGCGTTCTCTGCAGTGATGAATCACGCTTCACCATCTGGTAGTCCGACTCACGAATCCGGGTTTGACGGATGCCAGGAGAACGCTACCTGCCCCAATGCATAGTGACAACTGTAAAGACTGGTGGAGGATGAATAACTGTCTAAGGCTGTTTTTCATGGTTCGGGCGAGGCCTCTTAGTTCCACTGAAGGGAAATCTTAACGCTACAGCATACAGTACAATGTCATTCTAGATGATTCTGTGATTTCAACTTTGTGGCAACAGTTTGGGAAGGCTCTTTCCTGTGTTGGATTCTAGCTTGAAATATACAGTTGCTTTAGAAAGTATTCAGACCCATGGACGTTTCTCACATTTTGTTACGTTACAGCCTTATTCTAAATTGGACAAAACAATTAGAATCTTTCAGAAGGTCAACCATCTCTGCAGCACTCCACCAATCAGGCCTTTATGGTAGAGTGGCCAGACAGAAGCCACTCCTCAGTAAAAGGCACCTGTCCGCTTGGAGTTTGCCAAAAGGCACCTAAAGACTCTCAGACCATGAGAAACAAGATTCCCTGGTCTGATGAAACCAAGATTGAACTCTTTGGCCTGAATGCCAAGCGTTACATCTGGAGGAAACCTGGCACCATCCCTACGGTGAAGCATGGTGGTGTCAGCATCATGCTGTGGGGATGTTTTTCAGTGGCAGGGACTTCCAAGCCACTCTAACGCAAGTGGCTTTGGGAAAAGTCTCCAAATGTCCTTGAGTGATCCAGCCAGCGTTCGGACTTGAACATCTCTGGAGAGCCCTGAAAATAGCTGTACAGCAACGCTCGCCATCCAACCTGACAGAGCTTGAGAGGATTTGCAGAGAGGAATGGGAAAAACTCCTCAAATACAGGTGTGCCAAGCTTGTAGCATCATTCCCAAGAAGACTCGAGGCTGTAATCGCTGCCAAAGGTGATTCAACAAACTACTGGGTAAAGGGTCTGAATGCTTATCTAAATGCGATATTTCAGTTTTAAATACTTAATTTTTTGCGAAAATTAAAAATAAACCATTTTTGCTTTGTCATTATGAGCTATTATGTGTAGATTGATGAGGGGGGGGGGGGCGGGGCAATTTAATACATTTAAGAATAAGGCTCTAACGTAAAAGAATGTGGAAAAAGTAAGATGTCTGAATACTTTCCGAATGCAATGTATTCATGTTGCCATACCAGAACTTATTGATTATGTTAGATGTATAAGGAATGTATATGTTAGGGTCAATCGAGGGTGGAAAGAACTAAGTTACTTAGTGAGACAAGGGGGAGTGCAGAAAGTTAACATTCTGTCAAAACATGTTATTGTTAAATATCATCGATCCTAAGGAGGGAGGCAAAGGGCAACAGTCTCGTTTCAGTCACTGATAAGGTAGGATAGTATCTCGACCTGAGCGGGAAGCCCTGGAGACCTACATAAAGGAGTCTCTTGCTGCAGGTCTCATTCGTCCCTCGTCATCACCCCTGGGAGCTGGATTTTTTTTTGTGAGTAAGAAGGATGGCTCTCTTCGACCGTGTATTGATTATCGGGGGTTGACTGATATTACGGTCAAGAACAAGTACCCCTTGCCCTTGATGAGCTCCACTTTCGATTCTTTACAGGGTGCTACTGTGTTTACGAAGCTTGATCTACGCAATGCGTATCATCTGGTTCGGATCAAAGAGGGGGACGAGTGGTTGACTGGATTCAATACACCTATGGGACATTTCGAGTACCAGGTGATGCCGTTTGGACTTTCCAACGCTCCAGCAGTGTTCCAAAGTTTGGTGAATGACGTGCTGAAGGATATGATCGGTCTGTTTGTGTTCGTTTAACTGGATGGCATCCTGATTTTCTCCAAGGAGCTTTCCAGCCACATCCAGCATGTTAAGCAGGTCCTGCAGCGGTTATTGGAGAACCGTCTGTTTGTGAAGGCAGAGAAGTGTGATTTTCACGCCCACACTACATCCTTCCTCGGGTACATCATCTCCAGGGGTGAGATCAAGATGGACCAAGAGAAGGTTCGGGCGGTTCGGGATTGGGCCCGGCCCGGTACGAGATTGCAGCTCCAGAGATTCCTGGGATTTGCAAACTTCTATCGGAGGTTTATCCGTGACTACAGCCGGGTGGCCGCCCCTTTAACTGCTCTGACGTCGTGCACCAGAATTTTCTGTTGGACTCCTGAGGCAGACCGAACATTTCTGAACTTGAAGAGCCGATTCACCAACGCGCCGATTCTCTCTCAACCTGACACTTCCCGTCAGTTTGTTGTTGATTTGGACGCGTCTGATGTGGGGGTGGGCGCCATCGTGTCCCAGCGTAGCTCCACTGACGGTAAACTCCATCCCTGCGCCTTCTACTCTTGTCGTCTTTCACCAGCTGAGAGAAACTACGATGTGGGTAACCGGGAGCTTCTCGCTGTGAAGCTTGCCTTGGAGGAGTGGCGTCACTGGTTGGAGGGAGCGGAGCAACCGTTTGTGGTCTGGACTGACCACAAGAATCTGGCTTACGTGCAATCGGCTAAACGTCTCAACTCCCGTCAGGCCAGGTGGGCTTTGTTTTTTGGACGCTTCAATTTTTCCCTGACGTTCCGACCTGGGTCGAAGAACGCCAAAGCGGACGCCTTGTCCCGGATGTTCTCCAAGACGGATGAGAGTGGGGCCAAGACTGAGACGATTCTTCCCCAGAACCTTGTCGTGGGAGCCGTTACATGGAGGATTGAGGAGGATGTGATGGCGGCCCTTCGGACGCAGCCCGGCCCCAGTAACGGTCCACCCGGTCAATTGTTCGTGCCTGAGTCGGTCCGTTCTGCTGTTCTTCAGTGGTCCCACGCCAGCAAGATGGCTTGTCACCCTGGCGTTGCTCGGACTATGGCGCTACTGCGCAGACGATTTTGGTGGCCTGCCATGGGAGAAGATACCCGGAGGTTTGGTGCCGCATGTCCTGTTTGTGCTCAGAACAAAAGTACCAATCGGCCCAGCTCTGGGCTTCTTCACCCCCTATTCACCCCCTACCACCTATTCCTCGGCGACCTTGGTCGCATCTGGCCCTGGATTTTGTCACGGGATTGCCCCCTTCTGTTGGGAACACGGTCATTCTGACCATTGTGGACAGATTCAGCAAGTTTGCTCATTTTGTCCCTCTCCCCAAGCTTCCATCTGCCACGGAGACGTCCGAGATCCTGGTTAGGGAGGTTTTCAGGGTCCACGGATTGCCCAGTGACATTGTTTCTGACCGTGGTCCTCAGTTTACCTCTGCTGTCTGGAGATCCTTCTGTTTGGCCATTGGAGCTACAGTCAGTCTCACTTCTGGATTTCACCCACAATCTAATGGTCAGGCGGAGAGAGCCAACCAGAAGATGGAGTCCACGCTGCTTTGCCTTGTCTCCTCTGATCCCACCTCTTGGTCATCTCAATTACCCTGGGTCGAGTATGCCCATAATACCCTTCCTTCATCTGCCACTGGGATGTCCCCCTTCCAATGCCTGTATGGATACCAACCTCCCTTGTTTCCTTCTCAGGAGAGGGATCTTTCGGTTCCTTCTGTCCAGGCCCACATTCGTCATTGCCACCGGACCTGGCATCGGGCCAGGAAGGTCCTCCTTAGAGTTTCTGACCGGTATCAGATCCAGGCGAATCGTCGCCGTATTCCTGCTCCCTCTTATACCATCGGAGATAAGGTTTGGTTGGCTACACGGGATCTTCCTCTACGGACTGAGTCGAGGAAACTGTCACCAAAGTTCATTGGTCAGTTTGTGGTGGAGAGAATCATTAACCCTGTTGTGGTCCGACTCAAATTGCCGGCAACGCTTCGAGTACACCCCACCTTTCATGTCTCCTGCCTCAAGCCGGTTCTCCTCAGTCCTCTGTTTCCCCCTCCTCCTCGTCCTCCTCCTCCTCGGATGATCGGAGGTGGTCCTGCCTACACGGTGCGCCGCATAATGGATTCCAGACGGCGGGGTCGAGGTTTCCAATATCTCGTGGATTGGGAAGGATATGGTCCAGAGGAGAGGAGTTGGATTCCTCGGCGTCAGATCCTTGATGACGACCTGCTTCGTGACTTCTAACGCCTCCACCCTGGCGCTCCAGGTAGTCCGCCCGGTGGCGTTCGTCGGAGGGGGGGTACTGTCACGAATCCCGCTTCCTGAGTCTGTGATTGCCTGTGTTTCTGTCCTGGAGTGTGTTTCCGGTGTCCTGGTACGCACCCTATCTGGTTGCCGGGCGAATTAGCTTGTTGGGAGATCGATGTTCACCCGCACCTGTATCCCATCAGTAATCTGCACACCTGTCCTGATCATCACCTCTCCCCTTCAAAAGCACTGACCTGACATCCATTCCCTGCCGGATCGTTAGCCATGTACAGTATGTTGTGCCATAGTATCAGCCTCAAGTTGGATAGAATTTGTTTTGTTATGTTTTACGTATTGCTTGCCTTAAAACTTACCTCCGTTTGTTCTGTCTTCAGTTACTCACCCGGATCATTTACCCCATTCCCGCCTGGTCATCGGAGGATTCCGCTACACCATTGGATCCACCTATTTACTCCCATCAACTCACCACCGCTGCCCGCTACGCCACCTGGATATATCTACCCATTCACATTCACTTGTAAATAAATACTCACCTTCTTCCTACTCTCCTTGTCCTGGTCTGCTTCTGGGTTCGATTTTGAAAGAACGTGACACTTTGATAGGAACCCAGAAATGTCCAAAGTTATTATTTGTAAGGAAAACAACAATGAAAGCGGAAAATGTTTGTGCAAGGCCTGTTCTGACTAGAGATGCGCAATGTCTTCATACTTGACCTGGGGAAACACTAGGGGAGTGCTTGGGCTCTCCTCAAAGAGAGAAGTTTGTCATTCTCAGTAAAGCCTCAAACATAAATTGTCTGCAACAGTGAAATGGGCTACTTCTTATCTGAATTAATTAGGAGGTGGAACACACCTCAATTCAAACTGTTGTTAGAAAATAAACTTGTTAGAAAATAATTTGAAATTGACCAGTTGAAACAGATAATAAGAAAGCAGCATGCTTTGATTTGAGGGCAGCGTGGCAACTTTCCTGTTGGGTAACAATCACATTTAGGAAAAGTGAGTGCATTCTGACATCACGCACATAAAGAAAACTCATGCTTGGGCGACTGTTCGAGATATTTTGAATTTTGTTGACATACTCAATTGAATATATTGAGAGAATGTGTTCAGAATATCAAATCAAATTGTATGTGACATAAGCTGAATACAACAGGTGTAGGTAGACCTTCCCATGAAATGCTTACTTTTGAGCCCTTAACCAACAATGCAGAGATCTAAAAAACATAGTAAGAAATATTTGGTAAAGGACATAGTGTAACATAATAAAAATAATAATAACGAGGTACCGAGTCAATGTGCAGGGGTACGTGCTAGTCGGTAATTTAGGTCATATGTACATGTAGGTAGGGGTAAAGTGACATAGATATGCATAGATAATAGATAATATAGATAATAAAGATAATAAACAGTTTACGTGAAGAGTGTGAGTGATGTGTGGGTGTGGTGTCAATATGCATGTGTTTGTGTGTCCGTGTGTGTGTCTGTGTGTATGTGAGTCTGTGGTTAGAGCGTTGTATGTCATGCTCTATAAAGGGTCCATACATGTGGTATGTGACATAACCACCCATGTCAAATGTGACATAACATACTTTGTCAAATATGACATAAGCTTGTGTTTTATAAAGGGTGGAATAAGCACCGCTTAATAAAGGCTTTATAAATCATATTAAATTGAGGGTTCAAACATGTATAACCTTGTGCATCTTGGTAGAGCATTGCAGTGACAGGATAAAAAACACACTATTCCTGGGACCACCTATAAGTCACTTTGGATAAAAGTGTCTGCTAAATTGTATATATTGTATTATATTACTCTAAAATATGTATAGGATGGCCCAAGCTCTTTCCAACTTTGGTGCAAAGCCAATATCTGACCTGGCCTCAACATTCCCTAAAATGCTGTGCTGCAGGATGACAACACTCTAAAGTGCAGTCATGCATAGCAAAAAAAACGTTGGTAGGGCCTTTTTAAAATCTTTTTAAATGTTTTGCCTAATTCAGTTTCTCCCCCTTCCAAATTCAGTTGAGTTTTTTCAGGTTTCGGATTTCCCCAGGATGGGAGAAGAAGGCACAGGGATGCATCTTGAGGTCCAAGGCAGGACCTGCTGGGACAGGACAGCACCCAGTCTGACATCCGACGCGTCGGCCTCCACCACAAACTGACGGGACGGGTCAGGGTGAACTAATATATGAGCTGTAGTGATTTGGTGCTTGAGGTCCCGGAATGCCCGGTCAGCTAGGGACCATGTGAATGGAACCTTGGCAAAGGTGAGTGCAGACAGGGAGCCAGCGTGCTGTAGCCCCGGATAAAGCGGCAAAAAAATAGTCAAAACCCAGGAAGCATTGCAGCTGCACTCTGGACGTAGGTTGGGGCCAATCCACCACCTCTCTCAGAAGGGAATGGTGCAGCGATGGAATTTTCACTTTTCCACTTTCACAAAAAGCTGGTTCTCCAGGAGGCGCTGTCGGATGTGACTCACGTGTTCTTGGGCTGAGCAGGAGAAAACGAGAATATCATCGAGGTAGACGAAGACGAACCGGTTGAACATGTCACAGAGCACATCATTAACCAAGGCCTGGAACACAGCAGGAGCGTTGGTTAGACCAAATGGCATGACCAGATATTCGTAGTGACTGCTGGCCGTGTTGAAGTCTTCCACTCGTCCCATTCCCGTATCTGCACCAGGTGGTAGGCGTTCCGCAAGCCCCCTGGAGCGACTTGAAGTCTGAGGTAATGAGCGGTAGCAGGTAGCAGTTCTTAACCGTGATGTTATTGAGGTCCCGGTAGTCAATGCACAGGAAATCGATGCGGAGGAATCAGTGGCCTGAGCCTTAATGAAAAATTCCCGGAGGTCCTGGTACTCTGTGGGAATGGCGGAGAGGTCCAGGGCAACTTCCAAGCCCACAGGAAGACGTCGCGTGGCAGGCTGCGCCGACTTCAGGCAGTGGGCATGACAGAATGGGCTCCAACCCATGATGGCACCAGCAGTCCAGTCGATGAGGGGATTGTGTCGCTGGAGCCAAGAGAATCCCAATACCACGGGAAACTGTGGAGACTTAATAAGCATGAATTGGATAGCCTCGCCGTGATTCCCTGACACTCGTAGGTTGATGGGAGTGGTATTGTGGGTGACCCTGCCTACTGAGCGACCATCCAGCTCTCTAACGTCCTTGGGAATGGAAAGGGGCTGAGTGGGGATGCCCAGCTCAGACGCCAAGGTGGCGTCCATAAAACTCTCATCGGCCCCAGAGTCGATGAGTACCCGAAGAGATTTCGACTAGTTCCCCAGCAGAATAGCATGGAGAGGGGTACGAGTAAGGGGAGAGGGAAAGTTCTCCGTATGGCCCACCAGAGTACTCAGCCCTACCAGTGAGCCTGGTCTTTTAGTGGACATGAGGACACGAAATGACCAGTAGTCCCGAAATACAGGCAACTCTTCGTCTTAAGCCTGCGTAAACATTCGGCTGGAGACAACCTAGCTCTACCTAGTTGCATCGGCTCGGGAAGAGGCAATTCGTCAGACTTCGGAGACTCTCTGGAAATCTCGGGTAACCTCGGATTCTCTAGGAAACGGAGACGTCGGAGATTTCCGGGATGCCTCGGAGGCGAGGTGAAACCAGACCTCTCCTTCCTACGTTATCGTAGTCACCCATCGATCCAGATGGTTAAGGCGATGAGCAAGTCGAGATCTGTTGGTAGTTCCCCGGCTGCTAGCTTATCTTTAACGTCCTCCGATAATCCATGCAGGGACGTGGCGAACAGCGATTCCGGGTTCCAGGCACTCTCAGCCACAAATGTACGGAAATCCACTGCATATGTCCAACGGACATCAGCGTGGTGAGGTACGCTTTCTTCGAGCAGTCCGAGGGAAAGGAGGAGGGCAGCAGCTCGAAGATTAGGGAATACTGAGCGAGAAACGCCTGACAGGTTCCCGAATTTCCAGCGAAGTGTTCCAGAGGAGGTAAGCAGGGTTCTCAGGAAGCCGGGGTGGCCGGGAGAGACGCGCTGCTGACAGTCGGGTTACTGAGGGGCTGGGAAGTTACATTCATGGTAGGCTGCCTAACAGACAACCCGCGTAATTGCTCCAGCAATGTATCCAATGCAAAACCTTCCATAAGACCACGAAGCAACTCCTCGTGCCTTCCAATGGTGGCTCCTTGGGAGGAGACGGCATGGTGGAGCTGGTCCAAGTCTGCTGGATCCGTCATGGCCAGTTTGTACTATCACGACTCAGGATAAGACCCAGATGGAGTTCAAAATATCAAACGTGTATTTACAAAACAGGGGGCAGGCAAACGACAGGTCCAGGGCAGGCAGAGGTCAGTAATCCAGAGCAGAGTCCCAGAGGTACAGAACGGCAGGCAGGCTCAGGGTCAGGGCAGTCAGAATGGTCAAAACCGGGAAAACAGGGACTAGAGTGAAAACAGGAGTACGTGAAAACCACTAGTAGGCTTGACGAGACAAGACGTACTGGTAACAGACAAACAGAGAACACAGGTATAAATGCATCAGGGATAATGGGGAAGATGGGCGACACCTGGAAGGGGGTGGAGACAAGCACAAAGACAGGAGAAACAGATCAGGGTGTGACGGATAGGGTGTTCATGGATGTGTTATGAATGACTGTAGGTGTTTCACTTCAAACAAAGTATTACAGGACACTATTTATTTTATTATGAAGGTTCTCTCATGATCCACAGGTTATTGTAGGGTGTGAGAGATATTTAAATGGTGAGATGGACCTCCAAAGCTTGTGTTTGGGTGTGTGTGTCAGAGCCAAGATGATTTGGAGTAGTCCAACCTGAGACTACTTCACCAGGTAATTCCTTTTCTGTTCCCATGCTGGAGACCAGGGCTTGTTCACAACCTGTTATAACGGTGCCAACATTTTGTGGCTGATCTTTCAGCGTGGGAGTGAGTGAATGTGTCAAAGACCTGACTGGGCCCAGCACTGCACGATATGGCTCGTTATGTTGTTGTGTGTGGGTTTGTGTACTGAGGAACATGTAACTTGGTTACAGTAAAAGCCACTTTCAATTTCCTTGTGTTGGGAGCTTTCATCAGGGTAAGTGTTTCTTGGTGTAAAGTCGTCCCGAACACAGCACATATCAGCCTAGGATATCAGCCATTCATAGTTAGCCTTAGTTGGAGTGATCATAGAATTCTATGGGAGTGACCTTACTGAGTAAAGTATTTGCCATCATTCCCCCTGATCGTTACTAGTTAACGCTGCCACAAAGTCCTAATTATGGCTAAACCCTGCCCATTTCCACAATTTCTCTTCTTGAAAATAGATTTTAAATCTAACCCTGTGTGAAAAGTGGTGGTATGTGAAAAGTACTGTAATTTCCAAATGGTTTACTCAAATTTCTAAACGGTGTACTCATTATGGATGAAAATAAACCTCAGATTAAAGCTGACAGTCTGCACTTTAACCTCCATCATAGTATCATGTCAAATCAAAATTGCTGGAGTACAGAGCCAAAACAACATAACTAATGTAATATTTAAAGAAAAATGAAGGTACACATAACTTGTTGGATAAAACAACACGTGATTCTCCAGATAATTTTCATTAAAGAACTGACTTAGATGGACATTGATCTGTAAAGGGCTAAATGGCAGTGGGGCAGGTTAACCTAACCTACGGGTGTATGTGGCCACCTCAGAGCTAGTGATAACCAACTCAACAGGCTTTATTATGAGCACATACTGAACTCAACTTATGAAACATTAGTTAATTATATATTTTGTTACGATTGTTTTTGTCGATAGAGCACTTCTTTAAAAGGTGGACTGGGATTGTTGTTCCTCACATCAGACTGGCCATGAGAGCAGTAGTACTTGCACTGACTCTAGCCCTTGTGGGTAAGTACAGTTTTTCTGTCTTATTCTAGTGCAGATATTATAACTAACTTCATGTAAATATAACTAAGTTATGTAAATATTGAAATGTACAATTCTGTATCTATGACATTTTTTGAAAAACATTCAGTAACATATTGTGACAATAATTTTTGTTTTATCTTGTAGCGAGTCAATCTGTTAACTTTGGTAAGTACATATTATTTTATGGATTTTTACTTATGTTTATTAGGTAGTTTCACTTCTACATTTTTTTCTAGTTGAATAAATTAAGTAAAACCAGTTCTCAGATCACAAGATCATCAAATATGTTTTGATTGTTATTACAGCCCCTGATTTTGCTGCCAGTAAGACCTATGTGTACAAGTATGAGGCACTGCTCCTGGGTGGTCTGCCTGAGGAGGGTCTGGCTAGAGCTGGAGTAAAAGTAATCAGCAAAGTTCTTATCAGTGCAGTTGCAGAGAATACCTACTTGCTGAAGGTATTTATTATACATGAAGTTCCCACACAAACAATATCTTAATGTGATGTCCATTACATTGACTAATACATCAATTGATATCTTCTTGTTGTAGCTTGTGAACCCTGAGATCTTTGAGTACAGTGGTGTGTGGCCCAACGATCCTTTCGTCCCATCTGCAAAACTCACTTCAGCCCTGGCTGCTCAGTTCTCGATTCCCATCAAGTTTGAGTATGCCAAGGGTGTTGTGGGTAAGGTATTTGCCCCCACTGCTGTCTCTGAAACAGTGCTGAATGTCCATAGAGGTATCCTGAACATTCTTCAGCTCAACATCAAGAAGACACAAAACGTCTATGAGTTGCAGGAGGTAATACTTGTATATGTTCATATATAGATGCAAAACATGTTTCAGTAAGCAATGTTTGAGTTCCTCACTCATGCTCTCTTTTGTGTTAGGCTGGAGCTCAGGGAGTGTGCAAGACCCACTATGTGATCAGGGAAGATGCCAAGGCAGAGCACATCCATTTGACCAAGAGCAAGGATCTCAATAACTGCCAGCAGAGAATCATGAAGGACTTTGGTCTGGCTTACACAGAGAAGTGTGTAGAGTGCCGGCAGGTATGAGCATAATTATCTATTTTGGGGGTTGGAAAAACATAACCAGAAACACTTCACATGACAATACAACTCTGTGTTTTGTCTAAACAGAGAGGGGAGGCCCTGATGGGAGCTGCCACTTACAAATACCTCATGAAGCCCGCTGACAATGGTGCTCTGATCTTGGAGGCCACTGTTACTGAGCTCCATCAGTTCACACCATTCAATGAGATGTCAGGAGCTGCCCAAATGGAAGCAAAGTATGTTGACTGATTTGTGGTACAAAAGGAAAACATTTTCATTTTATTAAGCTTATAGGTTTAAATGTTTCCCATGAACTACCTTTCACAGACAAATGTTGACTTTCGTTGAGATCAAGAAGGATCCAATTATTGTCCCCGATAATAACTATGTTCACCGTGGATCCATCCGGTATGAGTTTGCCACTGAGATTCTCCAGATGCCCATTCAGCTCCTTAAGATCAGCAACGCACGTGCTCAGGTACAGTGACTCAATGGCTCTATCTATTATTTGATACATAAAGCCTGACCATATGTAAAGCCACAGATAACAAAGGTTTAATACAAGCACTTCATTATAATTGTTTAGGCTGTGAAGATCCTGAATCATCTGGTCACATACAACACAGCACCGGTCCATGAAGATGCTCCTCTTAAGTTTCTGCAGTTTATTCAGCTCCTGCGCATGGCAAGCTCTGAGACTATTAATGCCATCTGGGCTGAGTTCAAGGCCAAACCAGCTTACAGGTAAAAAAAAATCATGCTCAATTGCTCAAACAAAGACACGATGACAGAAACCCTTTTTTTTCAGACACTGGATCCTGGATGCTGTCCCCTCCATCGGAAGTTCAGTGGCTGTGAGATTCATCAAGGAGAAGTTTTTGGCTGGTGACATCACTATTTTTGAGGCTGCTCAGGCTCTGGTTGCCGCTGTGCATATGGTGGCTGCTGATCTGGAGACTGTCAAGCTTGTTGAAGTAAGTAAACCTTTAAATGATGTTTAAGCATTCTTATAGATTTCCTCAATAAGATGACTAAAAATTGTAGCATGAGGTGGTCTAGTGGTTAACACCACTACCTTCAACACATATGTGACCCAGCGCCTCGATTCAGTTTTATGTAGCAACATTTGGTGTTTTTTAAATTTAAAGTAGAGACTCAGATCTACAAAACGGTATATCATACACCACAGTTGAGGAACAATGCGAAAGTAATTCTGCTTTGAAAGTTGGTCAACTTGTAACCTCACTTTTGAGAAAATGTCCCTTGAATTTTTTCCTACACCTACTGGAGAGCTTCTGCGTTTAAACCTATTCGGCATCGTTCACACCCTCTAAAGCCCTCGCCCCACCCATCTCTTTAAGGATTCACATGTGAGACCATGAGCTAAACAGAGTGAGTAAGGTAGTGTAGTAAACAACCAAACATTTCAAGACTAAAAGTGGTGAAAGTAGTAGCCTAAAATAGGGAAAACTCCAGGTAAAAATACACTTTATTTAGTCCTTGGCCTATAACCTAATCTGACTTTGAAAGTGTCCGGATAAAAATATTTTATAATTATTTTATAATTATACATTATGCTTACCCAGACACTTGTCCAAAACTGATGGGTCATGTGAAATAAATTATATAACCACCCCCAGCCACATGTTGCTAAGTGGATGGTTACTATTGTCTGGACATGTACACATGTTCATGAAATACAATCGATGGCCGTAATCAGCAATTACAAGTGGCTTTCTGAGATACAAATAATATTACTACAGAGATCATACACGTGCCGTTAGCTAGCAAGCCAGCAAGCTAACATTTGCTAGCTAGCTAACAGTATGCTTGAACTTGCAATGAAAATGACTTTCTGACCAAATTTGAAACTTGTAATATCTGAGAATGTAGCTACACTCTTACCAGTATACATGGATGAACACTTCATGGCAGTGTGTCTTTTCTGTTTGGTTTGTATCAAGCTACAGCTTGTTGGGCCCGTTGTTGTGTCAAGTCACTTCGGTTCACACTGACTGTGTGCAGAAAGTAGTCCATCACAACTGTTCCCCGCTAATCTTTGTCAATAGCACCTAATAAATTCTGGGCAACAATGTTTTGAGCGCAGTAGCAACACATTTGCAGATCTCCATAGCTAGCATTATATCTTTCAAAAAAGCCACTGTAGCAAGGATTATTGACACATACCGAGCAGCTCATGTTATAGACATAAGTGTGCTAAATAGCAGACCAACACAAACTCATCTCTCGGCATGTCCAGCCCATTCATTAGCCCATTCATTATCTCAGCCAATCATGGCTAGCGGGAAGGTATTTTTCCATGGCTAAACCAACGAGGCTCCTAATTTAACAATTGTATTCATATTTACAGATGGCATACAAGTTTGTTATGAAGGCACATGACAGTTCACATGTTCCAGGAGGCATTTCTGAAAGAATAAACTGCAAATGCCTCTCCTATGAAGTAGTGATGTGCGACATATGCCTAGTTTTTGAAGCTGGTCACATATGTGCTCACAACCGTCTGGTTGTGAATCCTGGACCCACTTTACTCCTTCTACACTGTCCTATCTCTTCAATATTTTGTAAGAAATTATATAAAGATGACTCAAAACAATACCTTTTTCACCACCAGAGCCTGGCTTTCAACCACAAGATTCAGACACACCCAGTTCTACGTGAGATCGCCATGCTTGGTTATGGTACCATGGTTTCCAAATACTGTGTTGAATATCCCAACTGCCCCGCTGAACTTGTGAAGGTAAACTGGATGTATTTTCCTATAATCATTTATATTTGAGTCACTTAACAGATGCTCTTACGATAGATAGGTGAGATAGCAACATATCACGATCGTATCAGGTACATTTCCCTCGAAAAAAGATTTATCAGCAAAGTCAGTGCTAGTGGGATACTCTTCAAATAGGTAGATGTCATTTCATGTATATGATGATCTACTGATTGAGGTTATTCAAACATACCTACTGTACATGTCTTCCCACAGCCCATCCACGAACTTGCTGTTCAGGCTGTTGCTAATAGCAAATTTGAGGAACTCTCCATGGTTCTTAAAACTCTGGGTAATGCTGGCCATCCTGCGAGCATTAAACCAATCACAAAGCTCCTGCCCGTGTTTGGAACTGCAGCTGCTGCTCTGCCCCTGAGAGTCCAGGCTGATGCAGTCTTGGCCCTGAGGAACATTGCTAAGAGGGAGCCTAGAATGGTGAGTACAGTCCCTCCATTAAATTGCAAATGACAACATCATCATTCTCATTGGCGAAGTCCATTCAAATCTCTGAATTATTGTTGTGAAATAGGTCCAGGAAGTTGCTGTGCAGTTGTTCATGGACAAGGCTCTCCACCCAGAGCTCCGCATGCTTGCCTGCATTGTTTTGTTTGAGACAAAGCCCCCAATGGGCCTGGTGATTACTTTAGCTAGCATTCTGAAAAAAGAGAAAAATCTGCAGGTGGCTAGCTTCACCTACTCTCACATGATGTCCCTGACCAGGAGCACCGCCCCTGACTTTGCCTCAGTGTAAGAGCACTCTTTAACCTTTACATGTCATTACATCTCTCTCAATACCTATGGAATCAGATTTAATAACATAGTTGCTATTCCTTCATTTTAGTGCTGCTGCCTGCAATGTTGCTGTCAAGATGCTCAGCACCAAATTTAGAAGATTGAGCTGCCACTTCAGTCAAGCCATTCACCTGGATGCCTATTCCAGTAAGGTCCTCCTCTTATCTTCCTTGGCTTGCAACGACTGGCCCATTAGCATCATTCACTAAACATCAACAAAGTCAATCAATTACAGATATTTTTCCCCATTTTAAAGATCCCCAGAGGATTGGTGCTGCTGCCAGTGCTTTCTACATCAACGATGCTGCCACCCTTTTCCCCAGAACTGTCGTGGCCAAAGCTCGCACCTACTTTGCTGGAGCAGCTGCTGATGTTCTTGAGGTAAAGGCGTTTTTTCAAAGTTCCTTGAAATGATATAATGATTGAGAACATTTAAAACACTTTTTAACTGTCCAAGCTTAATGTTTGCCCCTTAGGTTGGAGTGAGAACTGAGGGAATCCAGGAGGCTCTTCTGAAATTACCCCCAGCTCCTGAAAATGCTGACAGGATCACCAAGATGAGGCGTGTCATTAAGGCTGTAAGTATGAAGAATCACTACATTACACATTTATCTTAAATTGCTTCAATACCTGTGGCTTTTAAAATTAAATGGATCAATCAGGTTTGCTTTACTCATCTATCCACAGCTGTCTGACTGGAGGTCCCTTGACACAAGAAAGCCCCTAGCCTCTATATATGTGAAGTTCTTTGGACAGGAAATTGCCTTTGCCAACATCGACAAGTCCATCATCGATCAGGCACTTCAGGTACAACAGATGATATAACTTAATAGTCTCCAAAAGTATTCATAAAACATTCACAGTTGAGGGACAAAACAGCTAAACCTAATAATATCCCACAGCTTGCCAACAGTCCTTCTGCACGCGCTTTGGGAAAAAATGCCTTGAAGGCACTGTTGGCTGGAGCAACTTTCCAGTATGTTAAGCCCCTGCTGGCTGCAGAGGTGCGTCGCATCTTCCCCACCGCTGTTGGTTTGCCCATGGAGCTCAGTTACTACACTGCTGCTGTCGCTAAAGCATACGTCAAAGGTAACTATATCCTAATAGTTCTTGCTTAGTAATTAGTAGTTCTTCGCTAGATCTCTGATCTCCCATATGAATGTGCTTTTATCTTTATGTTCATAGTCCGTGCCACTCTGACACCTCCTCTGCCTGAAACCTTCCATGCTGCCCAGCTATTGAAAACAAACATTGAGCTACACGCCGAAGTTAGACCAACGTAGGTATAAGACCAATATTTTCTGATGACATCATTAATACCACAAATCTTGGTAAATTTAACAAATGTCTCCTCTTCCTGTAGCATTGTCATGCATACATTTGCTGTGATGGGAGTGAACACTGCATTCATCCAGGCTGCTATTATGACAAGAGCTAAGGTCCGCACAATTGTCCCTGCAAAATTTGCAGCAGAGCTTGACATCGCTAATGGCAACTTCAAGTTTGAAGCTCTCCCTGTTTCCCCTCCTGAGCATATTGCTGTCGCACAGTAAGGGCAATCTTTTTCTTGGTCAGAAAAGAGGATGTAATAGCTGTTTACATTAAGTTCATCTTTTTTTAACACTGCTGCCACACTACAGATTTCTTGAGATCTTTGTTCCTTCAAACAGCATTGAGACCTTTGCTGTGGCAAGAAATGTGGAGGATGTCCCAGTCGAGAGAATAACTCCCTTGATTCCTGCCCAAGGAGTAGCAAGAAGCGCACAGCAGTCCAGGGATAAGTTCACATCTATGATTGCAGCCTCTGCTGCCTCTTTTGCTGCTGGAAGTTTGGTGAGTTTGTATGAAATACTTTGTTCAAAACAAAACTAAATCCACAAAGCATTGCCAATCAGAAATGATTAACCACAGACCCCAGACATTTGATACATTTTGTGAATTTATATCATTTTTTCAGTCAAGATCTTCCGAGATCCTCTCTTCTGATTTGCCATCCAACTTCAAGCCCATCATTAAGGCAATTGTAGTCCATCTTGAGGAGACAATCTGTGTCGAAAGGCTTGGAGTCAAAGCATGCTTTGAATTTGCCTCAGACAGTGCTGCCTTCATCAGAAACACTCTTTTCTACAACATAATTGGAAAGCATTCAGTCCTTATTTCTGTGAAACCATGTAAGCATTCATTTGGTAATAAGCCAATTTCAGCATATACATGCAACAATTTGTTTAGCTATTTATAATGCATTCCATTTTTATCAGCATCTGAACCCGCCATCGAGAGGCTGGAGTTTGAAGTGCAAGTTGGACCCAAAGCTGCAGAAAAGATTATCAAAGTCATCACCATGAACGAAGAGGAGGAAGCTCCCGAGGGAAAAACTGTACTGTTGAAGCTCAAGAAAATTCTGGTGCCTGATCTGAAGAACGGCACCAGAGATTCCTCTAGTTCCAGCAGCTCTAGTTCCAGCAGCTCTAGTCGTTCCCACCCTAGTTCCAAGAAATCAGAGAGCAGCAGCTCTTCCAGCTCCTCCAGCTCCCGCATCTCCGAGGTAAGGCTTACTGTTTCTCACAAAAGTCAGATATTTATGGAGTTGACAAACAAGGCACAGACCTGTTGCAAACATACATAGATGTTAAAAATGTGAAGAGAATTTATTGAATGTATTGGTATTTTTACCCAAATAGCCTGACGGCCCGAACCAGACTTACGACCGCAAATTCAAAAAGAATCACAAGGTACAATATTGAGGAAGTTTCATCTACGGTATGGTTGACAAAAATAAATGTTTGTATAAAAGTTTTTCCGTAAATACCCTGGATTTTACTGTTTTTTTGCAGGACTCTCAAGCCACCTCCAATGTCATTTCCCGAAGCCAGAGCAGTCCCTTTGCCATCGACAAGCAGGTGACACTTCACCATCATAACTTGAGTCAAGATGATCATCTCTTTCATTGTGTGCCATTGGGAGAGAGCGCAGAGATGAATTAAGATTTAAAATGTGTTTCACTTCTCAGGACAAATTCCTTGGCAATAAACTTGCCCCTAAGGTGATCATCCTCTTCCGTTTAGTGAGAGCTGACCATAAGATAGAGGGATACCAGGTTACTGCTTACTTGAACAAAGCTACTTCCAGACTGCAGATAATTATGGCTGCCCTTGATGAGAACGACAACTGGAAACTGTGTGCTGATGGTGTTCTGCTCAGCAAACACAAAGTCACTGTAAGATCAAATATCTTGTAAATGGTGCTACAATATACGTTTTCTGATCGTTTTTTTAATGTTTAGGTTGTCCCGTGGGTAGCAATAACAACTAAGGTACACTAAAAATGTACACTTTATTTTGTTCTCCGAATTAGGCCAAGATTGCTTGGGGTGCAGAGTGCAAGGATTATAACACCTTTATCACTGCTGAGACTGGTCTTGTTGGTCCAAGCCCTGCAGTTCGTCTGAGGTTGTCTTGGGACAAACTGCCCAAGGTTCCCAAGGCTGTTTGGCGCTATGTTAGGATGTACGGTTACTCATTTGTTATTTACTAGTGATAGCTGAATAATGTTACAGAACAAATCAAGAACAACTTCTGATTCGTGTAACCTTTTCTCTTCTAGCGTGTCTGAATTCATCCCTGGGTACATCCCATATTACCTGTCTGACTTGGTTCCAATGCAAAAAGACAGAAATAGTGAGAAACAGATTCAATGCACTGTGGTTGCAACATCTGAAAGGACCCTGGATGTCATTCTGAAAACACCCAAGGTGAGGAACATTGTTTTTCCCACAATAGCATTTTCTGCTGTTTTATTTCACCAGACTTCTCTTCTTGGTTGACTGTTTCTGATTTGTGTATCTAAATCACAGATGACACTGTATAAACTGGGTGTGAACCTCCCCTGTTCTCTGCCCATTGAGTCTATGACTGATCTTTCTCCCTTTGATGACAACATTGTTAACAAAATCCACTACTTGTTTTCTGAAGTCAACGCAGGTAAGCAGAAACAATAAAAAAACTAAAAAACAAAACAATGTCACAGTACAACGTTAAAAAAGGCAAGGAAGGTATAAATTAACACTATTGTTTTCCAGTTAAATGTAGCATGGTCGGAGACACATTGACAACATTCAACAACAGGAAGTACCCGGTCAATATTCCTCTCTCCTGCTACCAAGTTTTGGCTCAGGATTGCACCATAGAACTCAAATTCATGGTTCTGCTGAAGAAGGATCACGCATCTGAACAAAACCACATCAATGTGAAAATCTCTGACATGTGAGTATTGTTTTAGAAAACAATTGCTTTTGACACAAATATATTTCCATCAATAACAATGTATGAAATATTATCTTTGACACTTCCAGTGATGTTGACCTGTACACTGAGGACCATGGTGTGATGGTGAAGGTCAATGAAATGGAAATTTCCAATGACAACCTCCCATACACGGACCCCTCAGGTTTCTCATGCTCCTTCAACCTTATTTATAAACATCACAATAACTAGAATAATCTAATGTACTGCAGTAATAAGATAATAGAAAATGGCCTCATCCATAAACTACAACATTGTTTATTTTCTTTCCTAAGGTTCTATCATGATCAAACAGAAGGGTGAAGGCGTGTCTCTCTATGCCAAAAGCCATGGTCTCCAAGAAGTCTACTTTGATAGCAACTCATGGAAGGTGATTGGAATCTTATGTCATAATATCAATAATACTGTATCATTAAATGTATGAATAGCGTATTACTTGTTTAAAGGGCTACCAAAATATAAGCTACAGTTGTTCTAAGTTGTTGTGTGATTTTGGCACTCAGATTAAAGTTGTGGACTGGATGAAGGGACAGACCTGTGGACTCTGTGGAAAGGCTGATGGCGAACACAGACAGGAGTACCGTACACCCAGTGGCCGCCTGACCAAGAGCTCAGTCAGCTTTGCCCATTCCTGGGTGCTTGCTTCTGATAGCTGCCGTGATGCGTCTGGTAAGTCTTAACCTACCGCTTATGCTGCATTACAAATGTCAGTTCATTTAGTTAACATATTATTGCTGTACCTCTCTATGTCAGAATGTCTCATGAAGCTCGAGTCTGTGAAGCTGGAGAAGCAGGTGATTGTTGATGACAGGGAGTCCAAATGCTACTCTGTTGAGCCTGTGCTGCGCTGTCTGCCTGGATGCCTCCCAGTGAGGACCACCCCCACCACCATCGGTTTCCACTGCCTGCCCGTCGGTGAGTCTATAATGGACAACTGTTTTACTGAAGACACCATACTGTTCTGATGTATCCAATAAATACTGATATGCAGTTCCTAATTTCTTACTTTCTTTCCTACTACAGATTCCAACCTGAACCGCTCTGAAGGTCTGAGCAGCATCTATGAGAAGAGTGTGGACCTGATGGAGAAGGCAGAAGCCCATGTGGCCTGTCGCTGCTCTGAGCAGTGCATTTAGTGCTCTGGTGGAGCAGATACTGTAACTTTTATAACAGAAAATATGTAATTTCACATCACTGAGATGAAACCTACAACATTATTGACCACTCAAATTGTAATAAATCCAACTGTGCATTCAAAGATGGTCTCTGATACATTTTTCCACATTTTTCACTTGCAAAAAGAGCCCTCTAATAAGAGAAATTTAATGGCAATCACTTTTCATGGTGAATGATGAAATTAAAAAAACTATTTAAAAAAAAAAAACGTCAGTGCCAAAAACACCTTCAGCTTGACAGAGGAGTTGTATTGTAAACACGCGCAACTTGCTATGACTGTTCAGTATACCAATTCCATTGCACTGCATCGACCAATATTGTTTTGTTGTCATCACAATCAATTGAAAGGAAAGACAGATTGTCAATTTCATAAATCAATGTAAAGAACTATATCTCTTTTCACATTTGGTGTTGGTGTATCAGCAACATTTCACTGAATGGACATTCTAAATGATATTCAATATTTAATTTTTTATGTCTGCAGGGGCAGTATTGAGTAGCTTGGATGAAACGGTGCCCATACCAAACGGCCTGCTACTCTGTCATAGTTTCTAATATTTGCATAGTATCATTAGTATTGGATAGAAAACACTGAAGTTTCTAAAACTGTTTGAATGATGTCTGTGAGTATAACAGAACTCATATTGGCAGGCAAAATCCTGAGTTGAAGTCAAAACAGGAAGTCAGAAATCTGAGCTCAGATTATCGCATGCATTTCTTTTTCCGTTTAAAAAAAAATCTGACAGCAGTTGAATTAAGGAGAGGTACATCTATAATTCCATGTGTATACCTATATTATCATCTACATTTATGATAAGTATTTCTGTTGACATCGCTTGATGTTTTTGGAACTAGTGAATTAACACGCCAATGTAAACTCAGATTTTTTAAATATATATATGAACTTTATCAAACAAAATGTATCGTGTAACATGAAGTCCTATGAGTGTCATCTGATGAAGATAATTCAAGGTTAGTGATTCATTTTATCTTTATTTCTGTTTTTTTTGTGAAGGCTATATTTTGCTGGAAAATGTCTGCTTATTGTGATTTGGTGGAAACCTAACATAATCGTTTGTAGTGCTTTTGCTGAAAAGCCTATTTGAAATCGGATTATCGGATCGGAATCGGATTATCAACGAAAATAGATTTAAAATTATATAAGACACATGTATGTTTTAGGAATTGTAATTATGAGATTTCTGTGTTTTGACTTTTGGTGCCCTCTATTTTCACTGGTAGTTGTCATATCGATCCCGGTATCGAGATTGCAACCATAACAGGTTAAGAAAAAACTATGTTGACTATGAAAACAAATACATTACGTTGTCTGACATTCAAATGTATAAAACTACATGACTTTAACAAAAGGTAATACAATAAAAATACTTTTGACATGAAATCTATACAAATGACATCTACGAACAAAAACATTACCTTAAAAACCACACTAACTTGTCCCTCTGTCACTCAGCAGTCAAAATATTATGATTCTATCAAAACACAGTCAGGGGCCTTGTCCGTCCCAAAAACACTTGGCCTTGCCCCCATGGCAATCCAACTCGATGGATTCTCCATTCACCGAGCGGACAGGACATTGGATTCAGGAAAATTGACGGGAGGAGGTGTATGCCTCTTCATCAACAGTAAATGGTGTCCTGACTCTAGCGCAATGGAAGTTTCTACCCATTGCTGACCCGTCTTGGAATACTTGATGGACAAATGCCAAACTTTCTACCCCCGAGAGAGTTTTCAGCTGTTATCGTGATTGCTGTATATGTTCAATCTCAGGATAAGAAAAACAGGCAGGAAACCATGAGAGGCTGCTTTCCTTGTTAGTTCCTAGTCATTAAGTTCCTAGTCATTAAGTTCCTTGTCATTAAATTCCAAGTCATTAAGTTCCTAGTCATTAAGTTCCTTGTCATTAAATTCCTTGTCATTAAATTCCTTGTCATTAAATTCAAGTTCCTAGTCATTAAGTTCCTAGTCATTAAGTTCCTAGTCATTAAGTTCCTAGTCATTAAGTTCCTAGTCATTAAGTTCCTTGTCATTAAATTCCTTGTCATTAAATTCCTATCATTAAGTTCCTAGTCATTAAGTTCCTAGTCATTAAATTCCTTGTCATTAAATTCCTAGTCATTTTAAGACACATATTCCCAACTTCCATCAACACAACTCCTATGCCACAAGGGGGATAAAGACCAATGCTACTCTAGCCACAAGCATGCATACAAGGCCTTTCCTCATCACCCTTTTGGCAAATCAGATCATGACTCTATACTCCTGCTTCCTGTCTACAAGCAGAAGCTCAAAGGGGAAGTACCCATGATGTGTTGCATTGAGAAATGGTCCTCTGAACCGGAGGCTATGCTACAGGACAGCTTTGCTAGCGCTGACTAGAATATATTCCTTGACTAAGACAATAGCATTGATGAGCTAACCACCTCCGTTACCGGCTTCAATAGGAAATGCATCGACGACATTGTCACCACAGTGAAGGTTTGCTGCTTCCCCAATCAAAAGCCTTGGATTCAGATGGTTTGTTATGAGACTCAAAATTGAGCTCAGGTGCGTCCTGTTTCCATTGATCATACTTAAGATGTTTCTACAACATGATTAGAGTCCACCTGTGGTAAATTCAATTGATTGGACATGATTTGGAAAGGCACATACCTGTCTATATAAGGTCCCACAGTTGACAGTGTATGTCAGAGCAAAAAAACAAGCCATGAGGTTGAAGGAATTGTCAGTAGAGCTCCGAGACAGGATTATGTCAAAGCACAGATCTGGGAGAGGGTACCAAAACATTTCTTCAGCATTGAAGGTACCCAAGAACACAGTGGCCTCCATCATTCTTAAATGGAAGAAGTTTGGAACCACCAAGATTCGAGCAATCGGAGGAGGGGGGCCTTACTCAGGGATGTGACCAAGAACCCGATGGTCACTCTGACAGAGCTCCAGAGTTCCTCTGTGGAGATAGGAGAACCTTCCAGAAGGACAGCCATCTCTGCAGCACTCCACCAATCAGGCCTTCATGGTAGAGTGGCCAGAAGGAAGTTCTCCTCATTAAAAGGCACTTGGATTTTGCCAAAAGGCACCTAAAGGACTTTCAGACCATGAGAAAAAGATTATTGTGTCTGATGAAACCAACATTGAACTCTTTGGCCTGAATGGCAAGTGTCACATCTGGAGGAAACCTGGCACCATCCCTACGGGGAAGCATGGTGGTGGAAGCATCATGCTGTGTGGATGTTTTTAAGCAGTAGGGAATGGGAGACTCGTCAGGGTTGAGGGAAAGATGAACAGAGCAAAGTACAGAGAGATCCTTGATGAAAATCTGCTCCAGTGCTCTCAGGACCTCAAACTGGGGTTGAAGGTTCACCTTCCAACAGGACATCAACCCTAAGCACACAGCCAAGACAACGCAGGAGTGGCTTCGGGACAAGTCTCTTAATGTCCTTGAGTGGCCCAGCCAGAGCCCAGACTTGAACCCAATAAAACATCTCTGGAGAAACTTGAAAATAGCTGTGCAGCCAACCTGACAGAGCTTGAGGGGATCTGCAGAGAAGAATGGGAGAATCTCCCCAAATACAGGTGTACCAAGCTTATAGCCATACCAACTGTATGAACATCAACCATGAGACCGGACCTGCAACTGCCAATTGAGCATAGCTTGTTTGAGTTGTAGACTCCATGTGACTTTAAAAATGTAAAGATTGTAAAGGACTTGGGTTGATGCATATGGACAGCAGGAGCTTACTTCCTAAACTAGATTACATCAAGATATGGGCTATGCAGACATATGGGCATGCTGGTATTGACTGAAACTTGTATCGCTGCGGACATTCTGGACTCTGATATACATTTTGAGGGTTATAATGTGTTCAGAGCTGACAGACAGGTAGAGGTAGTGGAGTGGCCATTCTTAAAAACATTTTTCTACTCTTTACTGAAATCCATTTCCCTTGCCCAACAATGTGAGCTACTGTCTCTAAGCCTTTGTCTGGTGAAAAATGTATCCATAACTGTTATAGGGGTCCCGTTCTTCCTCGGCTAACCTTTGTGAACTCGAGGAGTTACCTAGTTCAACTGGTGTCAATACAGTGACCATTGCCCAGTTGTTTATGTGAGAGATGTGAGAATACAAAACTAAGACTTGTGTCATCACAAAGAGGACCTTAAAACGTTCCAGTGAACAGGTTTTTTCCATGATCTTTATATGATTGACCTTGATTGTATTTCAGCTATCCCTGAACCTAATTTAGCTTGGATCCTTTTTGCAGATGACTTACTATTGTGGATAATCATGCTACTGTCACAACTCCTACCGAAGGTGACTCCCCCTCCTGTTTGGGTGGCGCTCGGCGGTCGTCGTCACTGGCCTACTAGCTGCCACTGATCCCTTTTCCCCCTTTTCTGTTTATTAGTTTCACCTGTTTTTAGTTTAGGATAATTGGTTGGGCTTTATTTACCAGCCGGCCCACCTGCTGGTTGTGCGGGATTGTTTTCAGTGTACATGTTGTACACGGCTGTACGTCACGTTTGTCCGTGTATTTTGTATTTTGCTGGACTGTTTAAGTTCCCCGTGTTTGGGGCATTTGTTTGGGTTGGCGTAGTTTCACCGTTGTGGTGCAAATAAAGTAGTGCCACCCTGAACTCTCTGCTTCCTGCGCCTGACTTCTTCCTCCACTACACCCCGGGCGTTACAGCTACCGTAAAAAAAAAGGGTTAAAGGTAGATTGAATGCCTGGTACATTCCAAAATTATTATTATTATAGAAGTAATTCATAATAGGGATAATAGAGATGATACTTGGGCCAAGACCGGGAACAGAGGCTTAGGCCCGGACTGGCAAGCTTTTAAGCAACTGAGGAATCATTGTGTATCATTTTGGAAAACTGTCAAATCCCTAAAGAGATCTTCTTCCTCCTGTCTGCCACAACAAATTAATTTAGACACTGGCCTCATTACAGAAAAAATGTCATCAGTGATGCATTTAATCACCATTTTATTTCAGCGGGCTCTCTTTAAAAGAACTTCTACACCTATTCACAATGATATTAGGCTGAATGCTGATAGGGGAAACTTGCTGAATGATCCGAGAAATTATAGTCAAAGCTTTTCTTTTAGGCTATTTACAAAAAAAAGTTCTGGATGCTTTGCCAGCAATATACAACAATATATCCACAGGGGGTAACCACTTGGATCCCGGGCTGCTTAAGTGTGCAGCGCCCATCATTGTTAGCTCAATAACCTAAAATGTTTTATTAAACATTATCAAGGAAGACAGTATTCCAAAAGTATGGAAATCAGCTCTTGTGCTACCACTCCATAGGGGCGGAGATAGTAGTAATCTTAATAATTATCTCCCCTTTTCAAGGCTTCCTGGTCATGGGTGTACCTCAGCCACGCTCAAGGTCCTAAACGATATCATAACCGCCATCGATAAGAGACATTACATGTAGCCATATTCATCGACCTGGCTAAGGCTTTCGACTCTGTCAATCACAACATTCTTATTGGCAGACTCAAATCAAATCAAATTTATTCATATAGCCCTTCGTACATCAGCTGATATCTCAAAGTGCTGTACAGAAACCCAGCCAAAAACCCCAAACAGCAAGCAATGCAGGTGTAGAAGCACGGTGGCTCGGAAAAACTCCCTAGAAAGGCCAAAAACTAGGAAGAAACCTAGAGAGGAACCAGGCCATGTGGGGTGGCCAGTCCTCTTCTGGCTGTGCTGGGTGGAGATTATAACAGAACATGGCCAAGATGTTCAATGTTCATAAATGACCAGCATGGTCGAATAATAATAAGGCAGAACAGTTGAAACTGGATGATGTCGGACTTGCTGCTGGTGATTCTTTGGTCCATCTCTACACAGACGACACGGTCAGGTGGACTGGGGACAGCAAGGAGTCATCATGTCAGGTAGTCCTGGGGCATGGTCCTAGGGCTCAGGTCCTCCGAGAGAGAGAAAGAAAGAGAGAAGGTGGCCTCCAACTGCTATTAAATGCACACTTAGATTCAAAGGACACCTTTTAGGACAGGAGAAGTACTCCAGATATAACATATCACTACCCTGGCCCCCAGTCACATAAACTACTGCAGCATAAATACTGGAGGCTGAGACAGGAGGGGTCAGGAGACACTGTAAACATCCCCAATCCAAAATTAAATCACCCCGGATTTCAGGGCCAAACAGGAAGGATATAGCTCAACAGCCTTGGTTTCTCAAATGCCTGCCTTGCTTGGTTCAACAACTATTCTGATAGAGTTCAGATGAATGTCAAATCGGACTTGTTGTAATATTTAAATAAAAATGAAGGTTGTAGTACCGGGCTGGACTATAAGCCGGTGCTTTATTCAAATCTAGTATTGTATAAACCTTGCGGTTTATACAATGACGCGGCTAATTTATGGATTTTTCCCGCTTTCACAAGATTCATGCCGCCAAAAAACTGAGCACCGTCACATAATGTGACGTAAAATCGAGCGAGCTCAAACTTCCCATCATTCTGATTACGGTAGTAATTTTGTCACCCTCATCACCCGCAGCTTTCAAGTTGAAGGCGATCGATCTGGCTGTTGGAAAAGGAAAGAGAGCTGCTGCACGGGAGCTTGGCCTTAATGAGTCGATGATAAGACGTTGGAAACAGCAGCGTGAGGAACTGAATCAGTGCAAAAAGACAACAAAGGCTTTCAGAGGGAAGAAAAGCAGATGGCCCAAAGTATTTGCAGCCACTCGACATCAGTGTAAATCGTGCATTTAAGGTGGCGCTCCTTGTTCAGTGGGAGTCTTGGATGACAAGTGGGGAGAAATCCTTCACTAAAACGGGCTGCATGCGAAGAGCAACTTATGGTCAAGTCTGCCAGTGGGTCCTGACAGCGTGGAACATTGTCTAAAAATCCACTATCATCAACGGGTTTCGAAAGGCTGGACTGCTGCGTGTTAAAGGGGCTGCATGAGCTCAGCGGGGTATTTGCCTCCGGATGAAAGTGACTAGAGCGACAATGAAAACGATCCGACATCGGTTGAAGCAATTCTGAGGCTATTCATCTCCGACACTGAAGGAGATGACTTCAGGGGTTTCAGTGCACAGGAGGAGGAAGATAGTGACCAAGTTCATTTGTTTCAATGCACCGGTAGGCACCTGCGGCTTATAGACATGTGCGGCGTATTTATGTACAAAATACATATTTTTTAATAATTCAGTGGGTGCGGTTTATATTCAGGTGCTCTTAATAGTCCAGCAATTACGGTACACATAACTTGTTGGATAAAACAACACGTGATTCTCCAGATAATTTTCATGAAAGAACTGACTTAGATGGACATTGATCTGTAAAGGGCTAAATGGCAGTGGGGCAGGTTAACCTAACCTACGGGTGTATGTGGCCACCTCAGAACTAGTGATAACCAACTCAACAGGCTTTATTATGAGCACATACTGATCTCAACTTATGAAACATTAGTTAATTATATATTTTGTTACGATTGTTTTTGTCAATAGACCACTTCTTCAAATTTCTGCATTATTTTTGTGAAATAGGTCCAGGAAGTTGCTATGCAGTTGTTCATGGACAAGGCTCTCCACCCAGAGCTCCGCATGCTTGCCTGCATTGTTCTGTTTGAGACAAAGCCCCCAATGGGCCTGGTGATCATTTTAGCTAGCATTCTGAAAACAGAGAAAAATCTGCAGGTGGCTAGCTTCACCTACTCTCACATGAAGTCCCTGACCAGGAGCACCGCCCCTGACTTTGCCTCAGTGTAAGAGCACTCTTTCACCTTTACATGTCATTACATCTCTCTCAATATCTATGGAATCAGATTTAATAACATAGTTGCTATTCCTTCATTTTAGTGCTGCTGCCTGCAATGTTGCTGTCAAGATGCTCAGCACCAAATTTAGAAGATTGAGCTGCCACTTCAGTCAAGCCATCCACCTGGATGCCTATTCCAGTAAGGTCCTCCTCTTATCTTCCTTGGCTTGCAACGACTGGCCCATTAGCATCATTCACTAAACATCAACAAAGTCAATCATTAACAGTCATTTTTCCCCATTTTAAAGATCCCCTGAGGATTGGTGCTGATGCCAGTGCTTTCTACATCAACGATGCTGCCACCCTTTTCCCCAGAACTGTCGTGGCCAAAGCTCGCACCTACTTTGCTGGAGCAGCTGCTGATGTTCTTGAGGTAAAGGCATTTTTTTCAAAGTTCCTTGAAATTATAATGATTGAGAACATTTAAAACAATTTTTAACTGTCCAAGCTTAATGTTTGCCCCTTAGGTTGGAGTGAGAACTGAGGGAATCCAGGAGGCTCTTCTGAAATTACGTGTCATTAAGGCTGTAAGTATCAACAATCACTACATTACACATTTATCTTAAATTGCTTCAATCCCTATGGATTTTTAAAATGAAATTGATCAATCAGGTTTGCTTTACTCATCTATCCACAGCTGTCTGACTGGAGGTCCCTAGCCACAAGATGCTGCCCCTAGCCTCCATATATGTGAAGTACTCTACCCGAAGGGACCTGCAGTCAATTCCCCTCTACAGACTAGAGGATTTCTTTCCCCGTTTGGACATTTCCTGTTATCTTTGTTATTTTCTGTTTGGACTTGAATAAACTCAGTTTCTGTTAAGTCTGAGGTCCCTAGCCACAAGAAAGCCCCTAGCCTCCATATATGTGAAGTTCTTTGGACAAGAAATTGCCTTTGCCAACATCGACAAGTCCATCATCGATCAGGCACTTCAGGTACAACAGATGATATAACTTAATAGTCTCCAAAAGTATTCATAAAACATTCACAGTTGAGGGACAAAACAGCTAAACCTAATAATATCCCACAGCTTGCCAACAGTCCTTCTGCACGCGCTTTGGGAAAAAATGCCTTGAAGGCACTGTTGGCTGGAGCAACTTTCCAGTATGTTAAGCCCCTGCTGGCTGCAGAGGTGCGTCGCATCTTCCCCACCGCTGTTGGTTTGCCCATGGAGCTCAATTACTACGCTGCTGCTGTCGCTAAAGCATATGTCAAAGGTAACTATATCCTAATAGTTCTTGCTTAGTAATTAGTAGTTCTTCGCAAGATCTCTGATCTCCCATATGAATGTGCTTTTATCTTTATGTTCATAGTCCGTGCCACTCTGACACCTCCTCTGCCTGAAACCTTCCATGCTGCCCAGCTATTGAAAACAAACATTGAGCTACACGCCGAAGTTAGACCAAGGTAGGTATAAGACCAATATTTTCTGATGACATCATTAATACCACAAATCTTGGTAAATTTAACAAATGTCTCCTCTTCCTGTAGCATTGTCAGCTATTTATAATGCATTCCATTTTTAGCAGCATCTGAACCCGCCATCAAGAGGCTGGAGTTTGAAGTACAAGTTGGACCCAAGGCTGCAGAAAAGATGATCAAAGTCATCACCATGAACGAAGAGGAGGAAGCTCCCGAGGGAAAAACTGTGCTGTTGAAGCTCAAGAAAATTCTGGTGCCTGATCTGAAGAACGGCACCAGAGCTTCCTCTAGTTCCAGCAGCTCTAGTTCCAGCAGCTCTCGCTCTCGTAGTTCCCACTCTAGATCCAGCAAATCAGAGAGCAGCAGCTCTTCCAGCTCTCGCATCTCCAAGGTAAGGCTAGTGTTTCTCACAAAACTCATTGAGTCAGATATTGAGTTGACAAACAAGGCACAGACTTGTTGCAAACATACATAGATGTTAAAAATGTGAAGATAATTTATTGAATGTATCGGTATTTTTACCCAAATAGCCTTATGGCCCCGACCAGCCTTACGACCCCAACGACCGCAAATTCAAAAAGAATCACAAGGTACAATATTGAGGAATTTTCATCTACGGTATGGTTGACAAAAATAAATGTTTGTATAAAAGTTTTTCCGTAAATACCCTGGGTTTTGCTGTTTGTTTGCAGGACTCTCAAGCCACCTCCAATATCATCTCCAGAAGCAAGAGCAGTGCCTCTAGCTTCCATGCCATCTACAAGCAGGTGACACTTCACCATCATAACTTGAGTCAAGATTATCATCTCTTTCATTGTGTGCCATTGGGAGAGAGCGCAGAGATGAATTAAGATTTAAAATGTGTTTCTCTTCTCAGGACAAATTCCTTGGCAATAAACTTGCCCCTAAGGTGATCATCCTCTTCCGTTTAGTGAGAGCTGACCATAAGATAGAGGGATACCAGGTTACTGCTTACTTGAACAAAGCTACTTCCAGACTGCAGATCATTATGGCTGCCCTTGATGAGAACGACAACTGGAAACTGTGTGCTGATGGTGTTCTGCTCAGCAAACACAAAGTCACTGTAAGATCAAATATCTTGTAAATGGTGCTACAATATACGCTTTTTGATCGTTTTTTTTTATGTTTAGGTTGTCCCGTGGGTAGCAATAACAACTAAGGTATACTAAAAAAATTTACACTTTATTTTGTTCTCCGAATTAGGCCAAGATTGCTTGGGGTGCAGAGTGCAAGGATTATAACACCTTTATCACTGCTGAGACTGGTCTTGTTGGTCCAAGCCCTGCAGTTCGTCTGAGGTTGTCTTGGGACAAACTCCCCAAGGTTCCCAAGGCTGTTTGGCGCTATGTTAGGATGTACGGTTACTCATTTGTTATTTACTAGTGATAGCTGAATAATGTTACAGAACAAATCAAGAACAACTTCTGATTCGTGTAACCTTTTCTCTTCTAGCGTGTCTGAATTCATCCCTGGGTACATCCCATATTACCTGGCTGACTTGGTTCCAATGCAAAAATACAAAAATAGTGAGAAACAGATTCAATTCACTGTGGTTGCAACATCTGAAAGGACCCTGGATGTCATTCTGAAAACACCTCTCACGCCCTGGTTGAAGTATTTTGTGTTTTTCTTTATGTATTTGGTCAGGCCAGGGTGTGACATGGGTTTTTGTATGTGGTATGTAGCTTTGTGGGATTGTAGCTTAGTGGGGTGTTCTAGGAGAGTATATGGCTGTCTGAAGTGGTTCTCAATCAGAGGCAGGTGTTTATCGTTGTCTCTGATTGGGAACCATATTTAGGCAGCCATATTCTTTGGTTGTATTGTGGGTGATTGTCCTGAGTGTCTTGATGTCATTAGTCTGTGTTAGTTTGCACCAGTTAAGGCTGTTTTGGTTTTCACTACGTTTATTGTTTTGTAGAGTTTGTGTTTTGGATTCGTGTTACTTGTGTGATTAAACATGGATCGCAATATACACGCTGCAGTTTGGTCCGACTCTCCTTCACCACATGAAAACCGTGACAACACTCAAGGTGAGGAACATTATTTTTCCAACAATAGCATTTTTTTCTGCTGTTTTATTTCTCCAGACTTCCCTTGGTTGACTGTTTCTGATTTGTGTATCTAAATCACAGATGACACTGTATAAACTGGGTGTGAACCTCCCTGTTCTCTGCCCATTGAGTCTGACTGATCTTTCTCCCTTTGATGACAACATTGTTAACAAAATCTACTACTTGTTTTCTGAAGTTAACACAGGTAAGCAGAAACAATAAAAAAACTAAAACAAAACAATGTCACAGTACAACGTTAAAAAAGCAAGGAAGGTATAAATTAACACTATTGTTTTCCAGTTAAATGCAGCATGGTCAGAGACACATTGACAACATTCAACAACAGGATATACAAGATCAAGATGCCTCTCTCTGCTACCAAGTTTTGGTTCAGGATTGCACCACCTAGAGCTCAAATTCATGGTTCTGCTGAAGAAGGATCACGCATCTGAACAAAACCACATCAATGTGAGTATTGTTTTAGAAAACAATTGCTTTTGACACAAATATATTTCTTAGTTCCATCAATAACAATGTATGAAATGTTATCTTTGACACTTCCAGTGATGTTGACCTGTACCCTGAGGACAATGATGTGATAGTGAAGGTCAATGGAATGGAAATTTCCAAAGACAACCTCCCATACACGGACCCCTCAGGTTTCTCATGCTCCTTCAACCTTATTTATCAACATCACAATAACTAGAATAATCTAATGTACTGCAGTAATAAGATAATAGAAAATGGCCTCCCATAAACTATATCATTGTTTATTTTCTTGCCTAAGGTTCTATCAAGATCAAACAGAAGGGTGAAGGCATGTCTCTCTATGCCCCAAGCCATGGTCTCCAAAAAGTCTACTTTGATAAGCAGTCATGGAAGGTGATTGGAATCTTATGTCATGATATCAATAATACTGTATCATTAAATGTATGAATAGCGTATTACTTGTTTAAAGGGTACTAATACATAAGCTACAGTTGTTCTAAGTTGTTGTGTGATTTTGGCACTCAGATTAAAGTTGTGGACTGGATGAAGGGACAGACTTGTGGACTCTGTGGAAAGGCTGATGGCGAAAACAGACAGGAGTACCGTACACCCAGTGGCCGCCTGACCAAGATCTCAGTCAGCTTTG
>NC_068446.1:10462992-10468316 GCF_023373465.1 Oncorhynchus keta
AGCCCTTGGACCTAGACTTGGTGCTCCGGTACCGCTTGCTGTGCGGTAGCAGAGAGAAGAGTCTATGACTAGGGTGGCTGGAGTCTGACAATTGTTAGGGCCTTCCTCTGACACCACCTGGTATAGAGGTCCTGGATGGCAGGAAGCTTGGCCACAGTGATGTACTGGGCTGTATGCACTACTCTCTGTAGTGCCTTGTTTTTGGAGGCCGAGCAGTTGTCATACTAGGCAGTGATGCAACCAGGATGCTCTCGATGCTGCAGCTGTAGAACCTTCTGAGGACCCAAATTTCAGTCTCCTGAGGGGGAATAGGTTTAGTTGTACCCTCTTCACGACTGTCTTGGTGTGCTTGGACCATGTTAGTTTGCTGGTGATGTGGACACCAAGGAACTTGAAGCTCTCAACCTGCTCCACTACAGCCCCGTCGATAAGAATGGGGACATGCTTGATCCTCTTTTTCCTGTAGTCCAAAATCATCTCCTTTGTCTGGATCCCGTTGAGGGAGAGGTTGTTGTCCTTGCACCACACTGCCAGGTCTCTGACCTCCTCCCTATAGGCTCTCGTCATTGTCAGTGATCAGGCCTACCACTGTTGTGTCATCGCTAGACTTAATGATGGTGTTGGAGTCGTGCCTGGCCGTGCAGTCATGAGTGAAAAGGGAGTACAGGAGAGCACTTTACATACAGTCACTGTCGACGACATCACCGATGCACTTATTGATGGAGCCAATGACTGATGTGGTGTACTCCTCAATGCCATTGGAGGAATCCCAGAACATATGCCATTATTTGCTAGCAAACAGTCCTGTAGCTTAGCATCTGCTTTATCTGACCACTTTTTAATTGATCGAATCACTGGTGCTTTCTGCTTTAATTTTTGCTGGTAAGCAGGAATCAGGATAAAGTTATGGTAAAATTTACCAAATGGAGTGTGAGGGAGAGCTTTGTATCCGTCTCTGTGTTTGTGGAGTAAAGGTGGTCCAGAGTTTTTTCACTCTGGTTGCACATTTAACAGGCTGATAGAAATTTGGTAAGACGGATTTAAGTTTCCCTGCATTAAAGTCCCCGGCAACTAGGTGCGCCGCCTCTGGGTGAGCATTTTTCTGTTTGCTTATGGTGGAATACAGCTCATTGAGTGAGGTCTTAGAGCCAACATCAATCTGTGGTGGTATGTAGACAGCTACGAAAAATACAGATGAAAACTCTCTAGGTAGATAGTGTGGTCTATAGCTTATCATGAGATACTCTACCTCAGGCGAGCAAAACCTTGAGACTTCCTTAGATATCGTGCACCAGCTGTTATTTACAAAAATACATTGTCCGCCTCCCCTTGTCTTACCAGATGCCACTGTTCTATCCTGCCGATACAGGGTATAACTCGCCAGCTGTATGTTGATAATGTTGTTGCTCAGCCACAACTCCGTGAAGCATAAGATATTACAGTTTTGAATGTCTCGTTGGTAGTTTAATCTTCTGCGTATGTCATTGATTTTATTTTAAATAAAATAAAATACAATCGAATCAAATCAAACTTTATTTGCCACATGCGCCGAATACAAGTGTAGACTTTACCGTGAAATGCTTACTTACATCCCTTAACCAACAGTTCAGTTCAAGAAGAAGAAAATAGTTTGTGCTAGCAGAATGGAAGGCAGTGGGGGTTTATTCGATCGCCTGCGAATTCTCAGAAGGCAGCCTGCCCTCCGGCCCTTTTTTCTCCGCCTTCTCTTCACTCATATGACAGGGATCTGGGCCTGTTCCCGGGAAAGCCGTGTGTAATTCCCATTGGGCTCGTCAAACTTGTTAAAAGTAAAAAAGGATTCTGCCAGTTTGTGATGAGTAATCGCAGTTCTGATGTCCAGAAGTTATTTTTGGTCATAAGAGACGGTAGCAGCAACATTATGTGCAAAATAAAAAAATAACAAACAACGCAAAGAAACAAAACACAATTGGTTAGGAACACGTAAAACGTCAGCCTTCTTCTCCGACGCCATCATAATAGATAAGCATATTCTCCTGTGCTCTGAGCTGTGAACAGTAATGTATCCTATATGGACTCCATGCAGCGCTATCCATCTGAATGATGGTGCTTATGGGGGAAATGTCCTAGCTATGCTACTCATTAAAGCAATGGACTCTGGGGGTAGTTGGCCACATCGTTAATGAACATTAACACACCTTCCTCTTCAGGACTACACTGGAGAACGATTGTCCATCATGGATATGGTAGCTTGTTTTGTGATAGTTGGATGAGCATCTCAAGGCTTCCCAAACAAGTCATCTACTCCCAGCTCAGGGATGAATCCCATGCCCCTGGAGGTAAAAAAAAAAAAGTGTTTACGTGACAACCTCAAAGCTCATGCGAAATGTCTTATGGATCCAAATAACTGGGAAACCAGTCTATAATACGGGCATGAATATGTACCTTATGGTTTTGATAATGTTGAGTTGGATGACAACTGTGAGTATAGCAGTTAGAGTAATTTAGTTGGCTATGTTCAGCAGTGTGTGCATTAGGGTATGTACTCTGTACTGTACCTACCAGTAGCAGCAGGCACTTGCTCTCCTTGCTCTCCACCAGCCCAGTAGAACCAGTACTCCGCACCAGTCACTCCCTAGCCACACCCATAGTCACTTCCTGGAGTGAGTAAAAGAGAAAGTTGTTGTGTCAGGAAGATGGAAGCTATCTCAACTGCATGTTGGCGTCAGAAACGTTTGGTAACTAGGAAAGTATCCAAAGTTCAAAAGCATAGTTTCTCCATGCATACAAGTAAAAACATTCTCAAATACTCATACAAGGGATATTGTATTGATTGTCAAGAGAAGTTTCCTCTGTGGACAATTGCTTCTAAGGAACAAAGTTTGGAAGGCTATTTCTAAGGCCTACAACTGACCTGGTACTAATCAAGCCTTATTTCATTTCTTGCGGCTGAATTATCTGGATTTTTTATTTCTTGCTGGATTTTGGGACTGAACTAAATTGAACATATAGACAGTAGCTACAGTATGTTTCCATTTACCTTCCCAGTGACATTTAGACATTTTGCACAGGAAATAGATGTGACAATTGCCTGCTACTGTGCGTTTCTCTTTTAACTGTTTAGTGTCGATAACAACAGCTCGATGCAATGCAGTCAGACATACAAAATTAAGTGATTAAAGTGTTTGCATTATCCATTTAGGCAAATTGCGCAATGATTAAATGGCGACAGCCTGTATGCACTCCCACCTATCTGTTAAATTGGCGACAGCCTGTATGCACTCCCACCTATCTGTTAAATTGGCGACAGCCTGTATGCACTCCGACCTATCTGTTAAATTGGCGACAGCCTGTATGCACTCCGACCTATCTGTTAAATTGGCGATAGCCTGTATGCACTCCCACCTATCTGTTAAACTGGCGATAGCCTGTATGCACTCCCACCTATCTGTTAAATTGGCGATAGCCTGTATGAACTCCCACCTATCTGTTAAATTGGCGATAGCCTGTATGCACTCCCACCTATCTGTTTCATGTCTCAGATAGAAGACTAATATTTGCCATATTCTAATAATTCTCATGTACCAATGTTTTGCCAAGATCCATTCCATGGTGAACATTGCAATGCTGTAGATCTGAAATAAACAAATGATGAAACTTGAATTTGTATTTACTAAGGATCCCCAGGCAGCAGCTACTCTTCCTGGGGTCCAGCAACATTAATAAGGCAGTTATATACAATAAAGTTATATGCAATATTACATGACATTACATTTCATAACACTTTTCACAACACATGAAGTGTGTGCCCTCAGGCCACTACTCTACAACCACATATCTACAATAAAAAAATCTATGTGTATGTGTGTGTAAGCATATACATGCATGTGTCTGTGCATGTGTGTGTGTGTGTGTGTGTGTGTGTGTCTTCACAGTCTCCGGTGTTCCATAAGGTGTATTTCTAATCTGTCAAATCTGATTCTACTGCTTGCATCAGTTCGTTACCTGATGTGGAATAGAGTTGTAGCCATTTCTCTAAGTAGCACTGTGTGCCTCCCATAGTCTGTTCTGGATATGAGGAGTGTGAAGAGACCTCTCTGGTGGCATGTCTTGTGTGGTATGCATGGGTGTCCGAGCTGTGTGCTAGTAGTTTAACCTTCGCTGCGCACCGAACCCGTTAGTGGGATTAAATTCGACAACATACGGTGATCGCTACATAAATAGTCATATTAAACATTCATGAAAATACAAGTGTCTCACATGGGTCGAAAGCCTAGAATCTTGCTAATCCAACTGCGCTGTCAGATTTAAAAAAGGATTTACTGCGAAAGAATACGATGCGATTATCTGAGAACAAAGCCCCATAAAAAAAACTATTTCAACCAGCACAGGCGTAACAACATCACAAATTGCAATAAAATAAATCGTTTACCTTTGACGATCTTCCTCTGTTTGCAATCCCAATGCTCATTGTTACACAATGAATGGTCTTTTGTTTGATAAAATCCATTTTTATAGCCGAACACAAAATATTTTGTGTACCGCTTGTGTTGTGAATTCCGTCTCATTCCATTTTCAACGACACATTCAATGTAAATACACACACTAAATGTGACTTTTCCAGTCATGTTTGGTTTCATTACAATCAACTGGTTTGTTTGTAACACAACCAAACCTGATGGGTCATTTCGGGGGACGTATTGACTGAAATAAACTTTTTTGAAGACAACAAGTAATGACATCATTGTGCACCAATGATATGACCGCTGTTTCGTTGATTGACTGTATTTTAACCCAATGGCCACTGATCGTCTTGAAATCTAGCTGGGTAGATAGCCAATGAGCTGAGGTAAACGGCAATGTGTAATGTTTATGTGTTGGAAGACCAACCCATGTAGTAAACTCCGGCGTACAGAGGTTACGCACAGCATTGTTTTGGTAAAGCGCATCTTCAGCTGTTTATATATCAATCAGTATGGTGACTAAGTCAGGGAAAGCTAAATCTAAGTCTAGATATACAGATGTACACACAATTTTAGAAGAAATTGATCGGAAAAGTGAGACAGAGATTTTGGAGGACGATTCTTTTAGCGATTCCCAAATGGAGGAATATGTTTTGAACGGAGAGGACATCGTTTTGTACTGGTAAATTCTTCTCATGCTAATGCCGTTGTTTGAAATTAATAATATAAAATATTATTTGTGATTTTGTTTTAAATTTAGAGTATATCTAGCAGGTCTATAATAATATATTCAACCTTATGTTCCCTGTACTCTATATATATATGTTTATTATACCTGTTGATACAGGGCTCATATGTGAAACTATTCTAACTGAACATTTT
>NC_068446.1:10468416-10471041 GCF_023373465.1 Oncorhynchus keta
ATACCCCACAATGACGTCACAATACCCATAATGACGTCACAATACCCCATAATGACATCACAATACCCCCACAATGACGTCACAATACCCCACAATGGCGTCACTAATACCCCATAATGACGTCACAATACCCCACAATGACGTCACACTTCCATAATGACGTCACAATACCCCACAATGACGTCACAATACCCCACAATGACGTCACAATACCCCACAATGACGTCACAATACCCCACAATGACGTCACAATACCCCACAATGACGTCACAATACCCCACAATGACGTCACAATACCCCACAATGACGTCACAATACCCCACAATGACGTCACAATACCCCACAATGACGTCACAATACCCCACAATGACATCACAATACCCCATAATGACGTCACAATACCCCACAATGACGTCACAATACCCCACAATGACGTCACAATACCCCATAATGACGTCACAATACCCCATAATGACATCACAATACCCCATAATGACGTCACAATACCCCATAATGACATCACAATACCCCATAATGACGTCACAATACCCCATAATGACATCACAATACCCCATAATGACGTCACAATACCCCACAATGACGTCACAATACCCCACAATGAGCGTCACAATACCCCACAATGACATCACAATACCCCATAATGACGTCACAATACCCATAATGACGTCACAATACCCCACAATGACGTCACAATACCCCACAATGACGTCACAATACCCCACAATGACGTCACAATACCCCATAATGACATCACAATACCCCATAATGGCGTCACAATACCCCACAATGGCGCTCACAATACCCCATAATGACGTCACAATACCCATAATGACATCACAATACCCCATAATGACATCACAATACCCCATAATGACGCTCACAATACCCACAATGACGTCACAATACCCCACAATGACGTCACAATACCCCATAATGACGTCACAATACCCCACAATGACGTCACAATACCCCACAATGACGTCACAATACCCCACAATGACGTCACAATACCCCATAATGACGTCACAATACCCCATAATGACGTCACAATACCCCATAATGACGTCACAATACCCCACAATGACGTCACAATACCCCACAATGACGTCACAATACCCCATAATGACGTCACAATACCCCACAATGACGTCACAATACCCCACAATGACGTCACAATACCCCATAATGACATCACAATACCCCATAATGACATCACAATACCCCATAATGACGTCACAATACCCCACAATGACGTCACAATACCCCACAATGACGTCACAATACCCCATAATGACGTCACAATACCCCATAATGACGTCACAATACCCCATAATGACGTCACAATACCCCACAATGACGTCACAATACCCCACAATGACGTCACAATACCCCATAATGACATCACAATACCCCATAATGACATCACAATACCCCATAATGACGTCACAATACCCCACAATGACGTCACAATACCCCATAATGACGTCACAATACCCCATAATGACATCACAATACCCCATAATGACATCACAATACCCCATAATGACGTCACAATACCCACAATGACGTCACAATACCCCACAATGACGTCACAATACCCCATAATGACATCACAATACCCCATAATGACGTCACAATACCCCACAATGACGTCACAATACCCTACAATGACGTCACAATACCCCACAATGACGTCACAATACCCCACAATGACGTCACAATACCCCATAATGACGTCACAATACCCCATAATGACAAAGCAAAAACATGACATTAATTTAATCCATTTCAGAAAATAAGGCTGTAACGTAGCAAAATGTGGAAAAGGGGAAGGGGTCTGAATACTTTCCGAATGCACCGTATATCATGTAGACTTACTGTCAAAGTAGCTGGTGTCTTCCTCTGACTCCAGCTGAGGGATGAACTCTGCCTTTCTGTCTCAGCAGACTGTTCCAGTCCAGGTCATAGAAGAACCGGTGTTGCTTCACCTCGAATGCACTGCCTGTACCCAGCCTCTCCAGAGGGTTCTGTCTGAGGAGTTTACAGATGAGGTCCTGGGCATCGTTAGGAAGAGCCTCCTCCTCCTCTGGCCATATGATCTCATCTACAGAGACAGAGAGCAGAAACTGTAGTCAGATGCATTTTCCGCACATTTGTTCAGAAAACACAGCAATCACTTTTCTATTTATTTTTTCTGTCCTTTTTTTCTCCGTTAGAAATGCAGACTCCTGTGTTTAATGGGCTCCTGTTATCTCTGGGGCTCACCACTGATGACCTGTCCAAAGAGCTCCTCTGGCGTGTCTCCAAAGAAAGGGGCACAGCCCACCAGGAACTCATAGAGGATGACCCCCATGGCCCACCAGTCTACTGGCTTCCCATAGCCCTGTCTCAGGATCACCTCTGGGGCTATGTACTCTGGTGTACCACACACCTGGTAACACACACACAGGGGGAAGGGTCAAGTATAGGCAAGGAGAGAACTGAAAACAGCACGCGTGCCTTGGAGGCTGCTGCCCTATATACATAGACTTGAAATCACTGAACACTAGTCACTTTAATAACGTTTACATATTTTGCATTACCCATCTCATATGTTTATACTGT
>NC_068446.1:10471141-10480116 GCF_023373465.1 Oncorhynchus keta
TCTGTCTTTCATCATTGATGAGATTAGTTAAATGCTTATTTTGTTTGTCTTGTGAGATTGGGTGTAAATGGGGGCCCGGATGCTCATAAACAGGGTTGTTTGTTTCGTGGGTCATGTCGCCCGTGGGTCTGCCCCTCTGCGGGGGTCAGGAGGGAATGTTGGGTAACAGCATGACTGGAGAGAAGTGGCCTTTGACCCAGGACCTCTCTCATTCTCTTGCTCTTTCTCTGTCTCTACCTGGGATGGTCCTTTTGCTAGCTGAGGCGAGTTTACAGTATTTTACTATATAGGTATTGATGTACGGTTTGGATTTTACTTTACCTTCTATAATGGTATATCAGTGTTTGGTTTGTTAAATATGATACCCAACTTTGACACGTGTAATGTAAACACATTTTTTTTGTTTACTCCGTTTTCTACTTGAGTTGTTTTTCTCCCTCCTGTTGCATGCCACTTCCCACACCAAGCCCTGCCCCCCTGTCATCCAAGCACTTTCTTGTTGTTTGCTCTGCAGTCTGCATGGTCAGATAGATGCAACAAGATATTGGTGACATGCTGCTTTCCCCAAGCATTATATAATGACACTATTAGTTTGTGTATCTTACTGTCTGCTAGTTTTGTCTTTTCTTAGCAAAGTGGTGACTAAAATAAATATTGTTAGCTGCTAATGCTAATCGCTAGTTAGATGGGTAGCTAGCTTGCTAAATGTACTAATAATCAGAGCAAACGTAACCGTGGTACCAGTGCTGGTGTAGGTAGGTAAGCATGTTTATGCAACGGTATCTTCTGAATCAGAGGAATAAGGTGAAGCATGAATGTGTTGGCACAGAGTTTCCTAAACGCAGATCGCATCATTGCGAACGCAATGATGCGAAATAGACCAAGTAGATCAGACCGGGGTTTGCGGTTTGGAAAGTCAATGAGAGAAGTGACATTCTTCCTTCGTTAAAAAAAACATCTGAACCTAGATTCGAGCAAAGTCTTAAGTAGTTGAACATGTTATTACTCTAGCCTCGTGAATGTGAGAAACTGACACGTTTTCATTTTTGTTCAAAATAAATACAGTGCCTTGCGAAAGTATTCGGCCCCCTTGAACTTTGCAACCTTTTGCCACATTTCAGGCTTCAAACAAAGATATAAAACTGTATTTTTTTGTGAAGAATCAACAACAAGTGGGACACAATCATGAAGTGGAACGACATTTATTGGATATTTCAAACCTTTTTAACCTCTTGGTCCTACCTGGCACGCAGGCGTCCCATCTAGAGAGCTCTGGAAATGCAAATGCGCTACGCTAAATGCTAATAGTATTAGTTAAAACTCAAACGTTCATTAAAATACACATGCAGGGTATTGAATTAAAGCTACACTCGTTGTGAATCCAGGCAACAAGTCAGATTTTTAAAATGCTTTTCGGCGAAAGCATGAGAAGCTATTATCTGATAGCATGTAACACCCCAAAAGACCCGCAGGGGACGTAAACAAAATAATTAGCATAGTCGTCGCTACACAAACCGCACAAATAAAATATAAAACATTCATTACCTTTGACCATCTTCTTTGTTGGCACTCCTAGATGTCCCATAATCACTATTGGGTCTTTTTTTTCTCGATTAAATCGGTCCATATATAGCCTAGATATCGATCTATGAAGACTGTGTGATAAACGGAAAAAAATAGCGTTTCATAACGTAACGTCATTTTTTAAAATGAAAAAACTTGACTATAAACTTTCACAAAACACTTCGAAATACTTTTTTAATGCAACTTTAGGTATTAGTACACGTTAATAAGCGATAAAATTCATCAGGAGGCGATGTCAATTCTATAGGTGTCTGTTTCGAAAAAATGTCTTAGAGAGCTCGACCAAAACATCCGGTCGGAGACCGGAGGGAATCGATTCCCTTGATTCAGTTAGACCAAAAATCAATTGCGAAACAAATGACAAGACTCTAGACAACGTGTGGAAGCTGTAGGCACTTCAACCTCGGCCTCATTTAATTCGATTCACTTTGAACAATTCCTTGAAGTCGCGGATGGATATTTTTTTCCATTTTCAGTGATCAGATATTCCTGCACTTTTCGATGAAACACACGTTCTGTTATAGTCACAGCCGTGATTAAACCAGTTTTATAAACGTCTGAGTGTTTTCTATCCACACATACTAATCATATGCATATACTATATTCCTGGCCTGAGTAGCAGGGCGCTGAAATGTTGCACGATTTTTAACAGAATGTTCGAAAAAGTAGAGGGTCCGACTTAACAGGTTAACAAATCAAAAACTGAAAAATTGGGCGTGCAAAATTATTCAGCCCCTTTACTTCCAGTGCAGCAAACTCTCTCAGAAGTTCAGTGAGGATCTCTGAATTATCCAATGTTGACCTAAATGACTAATGATGATAAATACAATCCACCTGTGTGTAATCAAGTCTCCGTATCAATGCACCTGCACTGTGATAGTTTCAGAGGTCCGTTAAAAGCGCAGAGAGCATCATGAAGAACAAAGGAACACACCAGGCAGTTCCGAGAATAATGTTGTGAAGAAGTTTAAAGCGGATTGGATACAAAAAGATTTCCCAAGCTTTAAACATCCCAAGGGACCACCGTGCAAGCGATAATATTGAAATGGAAGGAGTATCAGACCACTGCAAATCTACCAAGACCTGGCCGTCCCTCTAAACTTTCAGCTCATACAAGGAGAAGACTGATCAGAGATGCAGCCAAGAGGCCCATGATCACACTCTGGATGAACTGCAGAGATCTACAGCTGAGGTGGGAGACTCTGTCCATAGGACAACAATCGTATATTGCACAAATCTGGCCTTTATGGAAGAGTGGCAAGAAGAAAGCCATTTCTTAAAGATATCCATAAAAAGTGTCGTTTAAAGTTTGCCACAAGCCACCTGGGAGACACACCAAACATGTGGAAGAAGGTGCTCTGGTCAGATGAAACCAAAATTGAACTTTTTGGCAACAATGCAAAAAACGTTATGTTTGGCGTAAAAAGCAACACAGCTCATCATGGAACCTACCATCCCCACTGTCAAACATGGTGAAACATGGTTTGGGCCTTTTCTTCAGCAGGGACAGGGAAGATGGTTAAAATTGATGGGAAGATGGATGGAGCCAAATACAGGACCATTCTGGAAGAAACCGGATGGAGTCTGCAAAAGACCTGAGACTGGGACGGAGATTTGTCTTCCAACAAGACAATGATCCAAAACATAAAGCAAAATCTACAATGGAATGGTTCAAAAATAAACATATCCAGGTGTTAGAAAGGCCAAGTCAAAGTCCAGACCTTTAATCCAATCGAGAATCTGTGGAAAGAACTGAAAACTGCTGTTCACAAAAACATCCAACCTCACTGAGCTTGAGCTGTTTGCAAGGAGAATGGGAAAAAATTCAGTCTCTCGATGTGCAAAACTGATAGAGACATACCCCAAGCGACTTACAGCTGTAATCGCAGCAAAAGGTGGCGCTACAAAGTAATTAACTTAAGGGGGCTGAATAATTTGCACGCCCAATTTTTTCAGTTTTTGATTTGTTAAAAAGTTTGAAATATCCACAAATGTCGCTGCCACTTCATGATTGTGTCCCACTTGTTGTTGATTCTTCACAAAAATACAGTTTTATATCTTTATGTTTGAAGCCTGAAATGTGGCAAAGGTCGCAAAGTTCAAGGGGGCTGAATACTTTCGCAAGGCACTGTATCTAAGGAAAGTCTTGATTTGACGGTCTGCACATCCGCAGTTTGTCAGCGAGAATAATACAGCGAACTCAATGACGTATTTTTGTGCACGAGTTTAGCTAGCCAGCGTCACTATGACATCGCCGTCTAGTGTGATCGGGGATTTCTATTGGAGAAGCCGTTTCTGCCTTCATCTTCATACTGTACTGTCTTTAATGTTTGCTAGCTACATGAGGTAAGAATACATGTCACTTCTAATTAAGGGTCAGTTAGAAACACTGACCAGCACTTTTGGTTCCTACCCAATAATTATTTCCTGGCTTATTCATTTGCTGTCATGTCAAACATCAATATATTCAAGGTGCTGCCCACTATATTCCATCTATAGAATTTTGCCCATATCATGCAGCCCTGCAGGTCACTGTGTGGAAATGATAACAAAAGTGCAGGAAATGCAGAAATGTATGAAAATACTGATAATATTTTTTTGTTTGAAGTTGGATTGAACACTACAACAATTAGAATGGAGAAAGCCCCTTCAAAATCACTTATAATGTATGTGTTTCCACCCTAGGGTCATGCACTACTCAAAGCACATTTAGAACTTTTATTATTATTTATTTATTATTTATTATATTTATTATTATATTATTATTATTCAGAAACATAAAATACCTTCAAATACTGTCATACCCACTGGACACGCTTCCTCATCAGGCTACCTCTGCTCTGTCCCTGCCCTTTGGCCAGCTCAACCTTTTCCTCTCTGCCCCTGCCCTTTGGCCAGCTCAACCTTTTCCTCTCTGCCTCCCCTACTCCTTTACTTTCTGCCCTTCACCTCTCTACCTCTTCCCCTGGGCCTGGGGCAAGACCTGACCCAATCCTTTCCACTTCTGGTGGGGTCAGTTCCGGGCTGGGAGGGAGAGGCCGGACATGGGGTTATGAGGGAGAGGAAGGGGCGAAGGGCTGTGCAGGGTTAGGGGGGAAGGGAAGGAAGGAGTGGAGGCTGGAGGGGAGTGATGGAGGTTCTGCTGTGTAGTGTGGCGCTAAGCCTCCTCTGGCTATGCTGTGGTAAATAAGCAGAGGCAGGTGCCAGACAGTCTAGACGGGGCTGATTTGGGGTCCAGGGCCCCTGGTATGTGATACCTGATGCGAGTGTGTGTGTGTGTGTGTGTGTGTGTGTGTGTGTGTGTGTGTGTTAGTAGGATTGCACACTTCTGACTCCTCACAGGAGCGGACCTGCAGTGCCCCTGCTTAAAGCCTTTCCTGTTTAATGTTAAATCAGAGCAGGAGTGCTGGGAGACTTGGCAGGAAAGAGGGGGAGCAGAGGACAAGGGCTGGGAGCAACTCCTTTGTGGACCTGCACCTCTCTCTGTAGTTGACTTCCAGGGTGTTAACTGGTGGCCTAGCCCCCTCTTCTGCTCCACTCAGCACGTCTTCCCCTCACCGCCCCCTCCACACATGTACAAATACACACACATCCACCATCATCATCACTAAGGACCTGAAGCTTACTGTCTTTTGACGTAATTGAAGGAGACTGTAGGATGCTCTATATGAATCAGAGGCCTTTGGATTGTGGAGAAATGGACAAATTGCAAGCAGGCATGGAATGTCCTCTTTCCATCTCCCTATGTCCACCTCTCTCCTCCATCTGTTTGCAAGCCCTCTCAGTAGTCCCCTGCAGGGTCTTGGCACAGACCTGATTAGACAGAAATGACTGTTCCTATACCCTCTACTTATCTGCTCACTTCAGGAAAGGCCTTTCTGTTTCCGTACTCTGCGGTTAACCCAGTGTGTGTCACCATGGCGACCCACTAAATGACTGTATGGACGATGTGTAGACCAGTGTCATCAACATGGTGATGTCATTCAGCCAATGATGTCACCAAGCATGCATCCATCCTCAAATAGAGAAAGGTTTGGGAACAGAGACACCCATAACACACTGACTGACTTCTGGCTAGCTATAATGATTGATGATGAATTGGTATTGATGAATTGATTGATTTATGTATTATTTGATTGCTTGACAGTTGATGAAGATGCTGTTTGATTGTGGTGAGAGCCCCATGGACCCTGAGCTCATCTCCTTCTGCATCAACCTGGCTGCCAACAAGAGGAATGCACAGGTCATCTGTGAAGGTAAAACACACACACACACACACACACACACACACACACACACACACACACACACACACACACACACACACACACACACACACTTCTAATCCTGTTTTTACGTCCCTAGGTAATGGTCTGAAGATGCTGATGAAGAGGGGTCTGAAGCTAAAGGATGTTCTGATCATGAAGATGATCAGGAACGTGTCTCAACACGACGGACCCACCAAGAACCTCTTCATAGTGCGTACTAAACTAACTCAACTCAGTCTTTAACACTGATGAGCTTAATCATGCTCAGTATAGATATAGGCCAGGGATGGTCAACTGTCGCTCGGGGCCCTCCTTTTGTAGGCCTGCGGATCATAATATATATCTTTTTGGAACTCAGTCGTGGTTCTTACTGTTGCGAGTTAGAATAGTAGAATACACAATGTGCCAATTTCAAAATGGGTTATTGCTTCAGCAGTTTCTCTTAAGTCACTGACAGACACTTAATTATCACTAAAATCTGCAAACATTTCTCTCCCCACCCCATTGCAAAATGAGTAGAATTGCATGAAAATGAGTTATAACATTGCAACATTTTCTCTACGTCCCATGGCAAAATGTGTAAACTAGCAGGAAATGACATTTGTTCTCTCCGCTGTCAAGAGGAGGGCCACTAAAATGTCTTGCTCGCAAGGTAGGGTGGAAAGGGGCTGGGGGGCAAAAGGCTAGGGCCGGCTCTGACTGCATGTTTGTGGGTATGGATATGCAGACCCATGAGCCACTGCTGCCGCCTGTGAGGAGTTCAGTTTTTTTTGTAGCTTCCATCCCTGATATAGGCAGGTAAGGCTAGACAGGCTAACATGATCTGTGTTCTTATAATAGTATCACTGAATCCGTAATCTCTCATGGACAGATGCATGTAATAGAGACTGTGGGATGCAAGACCAACAAATAACTTTGTTCCGGTACGCAGATTTTTTTGTCACGGATCATTTGGATAAATCACGATTTCGCAAATCACGATCTTTCAAATTTTGGAAGGAGGGGACATTTGGCCCTGCTTGAAACTTTCAGAGAGTTTCCCTCAGGGTGAAGACTTTGCGTTAGTCTGCTCCCAGAACTTAATTGAGCATCGGAAGCAATTACGCAAGATTTTAGTTCTGGGTTTTGTAGATTACTGACTCCATATCTATGCTTGTTCTTATACTAGTAGCTGAATCCATATATTTTATATATATATATATTTATATATATTTATATATATATATATATTTATATATATATAAATATATATAAATATATATTATATATATTATATATATAAATATATATATATATAAATATATATAAATATATATATATAAATATATATAAATATATATAAATATATATATATATTATATATATTATATATATTATATATATAAATATATATAATATATATTTATATATATTTATATATATATAAATATATATATATATAAATATATATAAATATATTTTTATATATATATATATATATTTTATATATATATATATTTTATATATATATTCACCTTTATTTAACCAGGTAGGGTAGTTGAGAACAAGTTCTCATTTGCAACTGCGACCTGGCCAAGATAAAGCATAGCAGTATGAACAGACAACACGGAGTAAAAATGGGGTCGTGGAAGAATTTTAAAAATCCTGTAAAAAAAAAAAAGAATCTTGGTCTCTCAATCATTGTGCAGTTGACCTTAACTTCTTGACGCTACCCATCCCTTAAGCGGGATAATTGTCATCAGCAACCGCTGAATAGCATAGCGCCTCAGTCAAATAATATTATAAAAAATATTCATATTCATGAAATCACAAGTGCAATATTGCAAAACACAGCTTAGCGTTTTGTTATTCCACCTGTCGTCTCAGATTTTGAAATGATGCTTTACAGCGAAAGCAATCCAAGCGTTTGTATAAGTTTATCGATCACATGACAAAACATTAAGTACACTTAGCATCAGGTAGCTTGGTCACGAAAATCAGAAAAGCAATCAAATTAATCGTTCACCTTTGATGATCTTCGGATGTTTTCTGTCACGAGACTCACAGTTACACAACAAATGTTCATTTTGTTCCATAAAGATTATTTTTACATCCAAAATACCTCAGTTTGTTTGGCGCATTATGTTCAGAAATTCACAGGAAAGAGCGGTCACGACAATGCAGACAAATTCCAAATAATATCCGTAATGTCCACAGAAACATGTCAAATGTTTTTGTAATCAATCCTCAGGTTGTTTTTAAAATATATAATCGATAATATATCAACCGCAAATGTGACCACTTGACGGGATGTTATCGTTCTGGCTCGTTTTTCAAAATAAAAGCCTGAAACTATGTCTGAAGACTGACACCTTGAGGAAGCGATGGGAAATCTGGTTGATATCCCGGGTTCTGTAGCTCAGTTGGTAGAGCATGGCGCTTGTAACGCCAGGGTAGTGGGTTCGATTCCCGGGACCACCCATACGTAGAATGTATGCACACATGACTGTAAGTCGCTTTGGATAAAAGCGTCTGCGAAATGGCATATATTATTTAAATGGAGCAATGGGAGGCTATGGAACATGGCGTTTTCAAAATACAAGCCACCGCCTGGTTTGATTTTTCTGAAGGTTTCGCCTGCAATATCAGTTCTGTTATACTCACAGACAATATTTTGACAGTTTTGGAAACTGTTTTCTATCCTAATCTGTCAATTATATGCATATTCTAGCATCTGGTCCTGAGAAATAGGCCGTTTACTTTGGGAACTTTATTTTTCTGAACATAAAAATAGTGCCCCCTGTCTTCAAGAGGTTACAAATCTAAATGAAAATTATTCAAATCTAAAGTTACGTTTCAACCAGAGAGCGCCCTTAAATCGCGGTAAAAGGCCATACTTGACCGTTGCACTTTAATCATTCCCACAGTGAATGGGAAGGAAGTCAGGAAGGAAGTGGGAAGGAATGGGAAGGAAGTCAGACTAATTTGCAATTTACTGTCATAACCCCAATTATTATTATTTTTAAATTAACATTGGCTGTTAATTCCATCATTTTTTCATTTTGTTGGGGTTGTGAGAATTTTATATGAAAATGGGGTCGTGGGCCAAAAATGTTTGGGAACCCCTGAACTCTGTCTCTATGG